>NW_026057580.1:54368649-54628650 GCF_023721935.1 Panthera uncia | reverse complement strand
CGAACTCACGGACCGTGAGATCATGACCTGAGCCGAAGTCGGATGCTTAACCGACCAAGCCACCCAGGCGCCCCTCCTCCACCCATTTTCTGATGGCCTCTTCAGGTACAAGCAAGGTCAATGTAGGAAAATTAGCAACTCCAAGAAGCCAGTGCCATGTGAAAGCTGACTTGAAGCAATGAATTACAAACTCTGGGAGAAAAACAGCTTAAATTTTTATTTCAAATCTGTAATGTGAGATTCTTTGATACTGGTTTTAACAAGTTTAATAATGTATTTCAACTCAGTGAAGTTGAAATAGGAATTGGTTTTATTTTTCTTCTGTCTTAAAGAGGCTCTCAATAGAATTTACATTTATGTTCCATGGGGGCAGGTGTTTTATCTGTGCTGTTGTTCACAGATGTATCCTCAACAACTATAGCGGTATCTGCTATGTGGTAGGTGCTGAATAAATATGCACTGATTAAATAGATCAATAAATGCTCTTTTAAATTTTCTGTTGCCTCCCCAATTGTATTCTGCAAAAATCCAATAAATTTACAGTCACTTTCTATTATTAAATTCAGTGCACAGCTTCCACTTAAAAGTGTATTTTAAACTTCATTGCCTCTTACACCCTCACAGCAGACTTGAGCTAGAATTCTGGACTACAGGGTATAAAGGAGAGGCATGGTCTGGCTCTGAGATAATTGTCCTCTTTTCTATCGTCAATGTCCACTCCCTCTTGTGTATTATGCTGAGGAGGCGGGGGGGGGGGGGGGGGGGGGGGGGGGGGGGAAGCTGGATAAGCCCTGCAAAAGTACCAGAGTGTAGTTGTAACTTTCTTGAGGTTTTTCCGGACAACACTGAAGAGCAAAGATGCTCTTTGTAGGCTAAGAGTTCAAATGCTGATTCTTTCATGGGTAACTGTTTGAGTTTTTCAAGGTCCCCCGTCTCACAGTTTTCTGTGATACCCCCTGTTGAGACATCCTCTAAAACCCAATGTTCTCTTCCCTTCAGCTGGATGCAGGCACCTCTCACTGTGCATGTGCTGGGCAACATGATCCGAGTTGGGTATATGTTTGTAACTGTGTGAAAAATACTCGATAGTAATATATTTTAAAAATATTTCGGGGCACATGGGTGACTCAGTTGGTTAAGCGTCCAACTCTTGATTTTGGCTCAGGTCATGATCTCATAGTTTGTGAGTTTGAGCCCTGAGTCAGGCTTTGCACTGATAACGTGAGCCTGCTTGGGATTCTCTGTCTCCCTCTCTCTGCCCCTCTAACCCCCGTCTCTCAGAAATAAACATTAAAAAATATTTCATATATTTTTATGTTCAACGGTTAAAATTAGGCGTCTTTGAGAACCAAGTAAAGAGCCTTAGACATTTTCAAAACCTCAGAATCTGAGAGGTTTTATTGCATATTAAATAAGCCATTGAAAAAGCTCTCTTTTTAAAGTTTATTTGTTTATTTTGAGACAGAGAGAGAGCATGAGCAAGGGAGAGAGAGAAAGAGAGAATTCCAAGCAGGCTGCACACTGTCAGCACATAGCCTGATGTGGGGCTTGAACTCAGGAACTGTGAGATCAGACCTGAGCTGAAATCAAGAGTTGGACATTTAACTGACTGAGCCACCCAGATGCCCTGAACAAGCTTTCTTTATGTCATTGGCAACAAATTATAAAAATCTTTTAATTGATTTCTGACTCTCAATTTTGGCAGAGTGTGTATGTAGAAAGAACTCTGTCTTTGACAGTCAACTCCAACTTTACTCCACTTGAGCACTATTTCTGTGAATTACTGAGCTCCATGGGAAATCACACACACACACACACACACACACACACACACACACACAAGTTGCACTGCTCTAATATATGTGATTGATGTGAAAAAAATCACTACTTCTTGCTCAGATAAATAAAGTATCTTGGAATTTTGGAAGGGTAACTTTCCTTAAAAAAAATCAAGATGCTTTTGTACCCATAGGGTTGTTTTTGAGCTAATGCATAATTTTCACATTAAAAATAATATGCTAATAAATAAGCATGACTTACATGTGAGTTGTCACTCACATATAGTTTCATAGTTTCATAGAAGGGTTTGCCTAAAGAAAAGGTCTCTGAAACACTAGGAATAAATAGCAAGGAACAATGAAAGGAAAGGGAACCCTACAACAGTGGCAAGAGAAAATGACTATGATTTTTCTCTGGGAGGGCTCTCCTTACAGGTGTTTAAAGTATGCTGATAAAAAAATTACATAATGGAGGCATATCAAAATCATAAAATATTTGCTAATACCTAAAGTTAAGGTTCTTTGATTTGCAGCAGTTCTCGGATTATGAAGTTGAAATGGCATTCCAGTTCAATCATAATTGAGACAAAGGACAGCAAAACAATGGAAATCAGTTGTCACTGAAAATGGAGCACTAGTCAACTTCAAAACCTAGACTCCCTGAGTCTCTCTTATAATTTGTAAGGCACAAAGTAAAGGAGTACTATACTTATAAAAGACTGCTCAACCAGGAGATATGCCTGTGCTCAGTCATAAATTCATTCTAACATCCTTTTGGCATCAAATGAGACAAAAAGAATAGAAAAAATGTTTCTTTAAATGGTCAAAAATATGGTTTATGGTGGCATTTCCTATCTTCTAAATAGAGTAGTATAATTTTTCTCAGGAACAGGTATATTTTTAATAATTTCTTTCATATCCAAAGTCCAGAAGAGAGAAAGGGAAGAATTACATAGTAAGACACCGAGATTTTGTTTCTGTGGTCTTAGGTTGATAACCTAATGGATACAATGGTTTTTTTCCCCAGAGTAACTTAAAGTGCTTTTGTGTATATAAAAATGCAGGCTCAAAGGTGAAAATCCAAATTTATTTCCCAAAACTTTAAAAATAACTGAGTTTAGAAGGTAGTCCTAAAAGAAATTGTTTCACTAAGTCTGAGAAACACAGGCTTCTCAAAAGCCTCTCATAGTATATTTGTCTTTGCTCATTACTTCCTCTTAAAACATATTTTCATTTGGTTTGATGGTTAATTTCATGTGCCAGTTTGACTGGGTTAACAGATGCCCAGATTGTTGGTAAAACATTATTTATGGGTGTGTTTGTAAGGGTGTTTCTAGAAGAGATTAGCATTTGAATCAGTAAACTAAGTAAAGAAAATCCTCCCTCAGCAATGTGGGTACTCATTATCCAATCCACTGAGGATTCAACTAGACTGACTATAAAGGTGGAGGAAGGGAAAATTCTCTCTCTTCTTAAACTGGGCATCTGATTTCTAACCTCAGACATCACAGGTCCTCTTATATCTATTCATATATGTCCTATTGATTCTGTTTTTCTGGAGAAAACTTACTAATACACTTGGTTTTTTAAATGCCACATTTCACTAGTTTCTCTTTTACCTCACTGGTCGCTTCTTTTTTAACTTCATTTTCAACGTTTTTTATTTATTTTTGGGACAGAGAGAGACAGAGCACGAACGGGGGAGGGGCAGAGAGAGAGGGAGACACAGAATCTGAAACAGGCTCCAGGCTCCGAGCCATCAGCCCAGAGCCTGACGCGGGGCTCGAACTCACAGACCGCGAGATCGTGACCTGGCTGAAGTCGGACGCTTAACCGACTGCGCCACCCAGGCGCCCCTTAACTTCATTTTCTAGATTATTATCTGTATGTAAGACTCTGAATATTATTTCAATAATTAATTGTTCATCTATACTTACCTCTTGATTGATTCTGTACAACATTGTGATTTTAATTGTAATTGTTAAGCTATGACTGTTAAAATAATTATATCCAGCTTAGACCACACTGAGATTTAAATTCCTATATCAAATTGTCTATTCAGTGTTTCCACATGGATACCTAAATGGTACCTCACTCTTTACATCACAATAGTATTTTTTTCTCCCTCCCAAACCTACTACTTTCTCTGCTCATCAAATGACACCATCATTAATCCAGTTGTTCTTATAAAAATATAAAAAATCACCTTCCACTTCTCTCATTCTACCTCATCCTATATCCAATCCTACTTTATCCCCCACTATCTTTCACAGCTATTCTCCCTCCCAAACCTGTACTTCTAATTTCACCATAGTGCTTGCGTACTGGGGGACCTGTACTGACACACTCTCCATGACCTATAAGACTCAAAGATCTGGAACCAATCCACTTAAATATCTTTCCTAATCATATACCACGCTTCATATTCTTGTCATCTCTTTAAACGCGCACACACACACACACACACACACACACACGTATGCTCTTTCCCTTTACTTTTGCATTTCTCACCAATGGCATGATCAGAGATCAGTTCGAACTAAACTTCACCAGAGAGAAACTGCTGAGGGCAGTTGTGTCTATCTTTAAAAAAATAGAGACTGTTATGTTAAATTAAAATTTGTTTCTAGATTTCATGCTAGTCTTTCACTCCCCACCAATAAACTCTATATTCTTAATTATAAGCCTGCATTGTATGAATGATGTTTTTGCGAAATCAAGAATAATGAACCATTTCCTCATTTACACAATGCAAATGGTGATACATTACAAGCTATAGGAAGTGAAATTGAGAATTCTTTGTCATCCCTGTTTGGGAAAATGTGGGTCTCATACTCTTAGTTTCTAGTTTGTCAGACTATATGGTAGGGGAGAAAACAAAAAGCAAATAAACATGAGCCCTTGGCAAGGCCAAGCTAGCCGGCTATAAAATCAAACCCTGAAGAGGCTTTTTAGGAGTCTATAAAATGTTAAATTTACTATAAATTTCTTATTGCACCAGAAAGCATAAACCTAATAAATCAAATCATTTTGGATAGTTCCAGGTCTAACTTTTAGAACTGATAGTAAAAGTGTTTTTTGAGCATAGATATTCAATTTTTGGCATTCACAAGAAAGAGTGTGGATAAACAGTGATGTTAGATATTGTTCAGAATGCTTAGCTCTTAGAATTTACAGTGTTTGTATAAAGCCTCTGATTTTGTGGTGCCTAATGACTCCTGAGTCTGGGACCCTGTATTGTTCTTCAAAGAATTCATTTAATTTAATTGCATTCAATAAATGCTTTAGCTACTAGTATTATTGAATGTCTATTCTAATTGGAGAATCTTGACTACATTGATGGTTACTAGCCATTATACAAATATGAGACATATTTTAATCTAAATGCACTAAGCCTATTATCTATACCTGTGCTGTCCAATAGAGTGGCCACTAGCTTCCTGTGCTTATTGTTGCACTTGAGCCTGAACTGAGATATACTGTAAAACACATACTGTGTTTTTGAAGACTCTGTATTAAAAAATAACTCATTTATAATTTTTATATTGATTGCATGTTAAAATATCATATATTGACATATTTTATTAAATAAAAGACTATTAAAATTAATTAACCTGCTAATTTTTATTCTTTTAAATGTGGCTACTAGAAAATATAAAATTACACATGTGCCTTGCATTACATTTCATTTGGACATGTCTAGCCTGTATATCTTTCTAAAATATGATCTCTTTACATGGACCAATAGTCCATTATACAATAGGCCTTATTAATGACTTTCCATATAAGGTTTCCTGATTCTAGTCTACAAGATAGAAAAGAAACAGGGATGCAGGCATAGGCATCTTTTGTAATATTTTGTCAAGAAAATCAGAAGATTGTAGCATTATTGACTTTTTCTGATCCTTGAATATATTCATAGGAATATATAATTCAAAATTGTGATGAATACACTACTGGTTCTCAGCTATTAGTGCTCATTTAAGTATTTAATATGTTTTGTTCTTTTTCTATTTTATTATGAACATTTGCATACATACAAAAAAACTGAAAGAGATTTCCATTAAACACCCACATACCCAATCACTTAAATTTTACTATTTAGCCATTTTTTTGTCGTAAAATGTTTATTGAATGTTTATTATGTATGTCTCAGGGCTAAAGTGGTGAAGCAGTAAGAGCTTTTCAACATCGTGGAACACATGGCTAACAATGCATATAAACACAAAATACAGAGACACATCATTGCACCTTGTGGTAAGTTCTAAGAGACAAAAGCATACAATGGAATGAAAAAAAAAAAAAACTATACATGAAACTTAGCTTTGAGGTTGAAAAGTTACCTTCTGAGGATGAACACGGGTGGTTGGGGAGGAGGAGTATTAAATCTGGAAGAGCAATCAAAAAAGAAGGAATGGACTACACAAAGGCCCAGAGGCAGCAAAACATTTGACAGGTTTGAGAAACTGAAGAAAAATAAAATAAAATAAAACAGGGGTCAGAAGATGATGGTAGAGTGAGAGGACCTTATGCTTACCTCATCCCATGAATAAAACCAGATAACTATCAAATCATCCTACATACCCCAAAAATTGACCTAAAGATGGGTAAAATAAACTCCACAATAAAAGGTAGAGAAGAGACCACATCAAAGAAGGTACAAAATGCAGGGATGTGGTTTGGGAGAGAAACAGATAGTGGACACTGTGGTAGGGAGAGAGCTGCAGTCAGGCAGAAGGGCCAGAGACAAAGTAACACACAGGGGAGCACCTAAGAAAAAGAAATCCCCATAACAATTGGCTTAGAAGTTGCTTGGATAAGGGCCACTTTTTGTAGTTCTTACAACTAGCAGAGCTTAAAGCCTGGAGTTTCAAAGGTCAGCAGGTGAGGCTGGGATAGAGCCTGGAGGGCACTGGACTGTTCTTGGAGAAAACACAGGAAAACAACCTTTAGACAAACAGTGCGGAAAGAGTAATCTGAAAATACCCTGGAGCACACAGTGGGGAGGTTATTTGCTTAACTCAGAGCAAGTCACAAAGAGGCAGTATTCACAGAAAGACCCCTCTCATAATAAAGGAAATGGCCAGCAAAATTTCCCTCCCCTGCTCCTCAGCATAAACACAAGGCCACCTGCAAGAACTAGCATAGCACCAACACTAGCTACCTAACTTGCTTATACCAAGATCCCCCTACCCCACCTCCCACTCAGCACTCCAGTGGAACCACCCTTCTCAGCATCCCTTGCCTCAGTCCCAGCTTGTCAGGCACCCTCCTTCAAACTGGTCCAAATTCCTGCTCACACAGTGTCTCCTCACTTGGGAGTTTTGTAGAGCCTTAGTTCCAGTGGCAGTGGAGACAGGTCTCATTTCAGAAGCAGACCAGAGCACACCCAGGTAAAATGCACCACATTCAGACCAGGGACCAAACATTGTGCACAATAAAGACAGTCTCTGCAAATGACTGGCCTGAAGGACAAATTGGCCAGGACAGAACAGGAGAGCACACACAGCACACATTGGAGGCACTCCCAGAAGCACCAGGCCCTGGGTAACAGAAGACACTATATGGCAGGGCACTACAGGGCCTCTTCTTCATAAAGCCATTACCCTCAAGAAGAGGGGATATAGCTGACTTAGGAAAATCAGGCACACAGAGAAACAGGCACAGAGAATTAAATAAAATGAGAAGACGTAGGAAATTTTCCCAAATGAAAGAAGACGACAAGGACATGGCCAGACATCTAAGTGAAAAGATGTAAGTAACATGTCTGATGGAGAATTTAAAGCAATAAGCATAAGGATACTCACTGGATTTGAGAAAAGAGTGGAAGACATGAGTGATGCACTTAATACAGAGATAAGAAATAACAAATGAAATGAGAAACATACCTTGATAGAATAAACAGCAGCTGGAAGAAGCAGAGGAATGAATTAGTGACATAGAAGACAGAGTAATGGAAAGTTATCAAGCTGAGTGAAAGAGACAAAAAATATACAGAAAATCAGAAAAGACTTAGGGAACTCAGTGACTCCACCAAACAAAATAACGTTCATATTATAGGAGTCCTCGAAAGAAGAGATAGATAAGAAGGCAGGCAATTTATATGCAGAAATAAAAGCTGAAAACTTCCCTAATTTGGGGGAAGAAACAAATATCCAGATCCTAGGGGCACAGAGAAACCCCAAAAAAATCAACAAAAGCAGATCCACACTAAGGGATAATATAATTAAGTTGGCAAAATATAGTGATGAAGGAAATAAAAAACAATTATTAAAGCAGCAAAAGAAGACAATAACATACAAGGGAAACTCTATAAGGCTATCAGGGGGTTTTTCAGCAGAAACTTTCTAAACCATAAGGAAATGACATGATATATTCAAAGTGCTGAATGGGAAAATCTGTAGCCAAGAATACTCTATCTAGCAAGGCTATCATTCAGAAAAGATGGAGAGATAAATAGTTTCCCAGGCAAACAAAAACTAAAGTAACTAATGAACACTAAACCAGCCCTGTGAGAAATATTAAAGGGCACTCTGAGTGGAAAGGAGAGGCCAAAAGTGACACTATAAATGTAGGAAACACAAAAGCAGTGAAAATGAATATTTCTGTAAAAAAAAAACAGTCAAGGAACTCACAAAATAAAAGGATGTAAAATAGACAATATATACCTAAAACATGGGAAGGAGAGGTGTAAAGAATGGATTCAGACTAAATGACCATTAACTTAATCTAGACTGCTATATCCAGAAGAGGTTATATACAAACCTAATGGTAACCACAAATCAAAAACCACTAGTAAATATGCAAAGAAAAAGAGAAAGAAATCCCAATATATCAGTAAGAAAATCAGCAAAACATGAAAAAAAGAAAAACAAGAAAGGAGCAAATATTCAGAAACAACCACAAAACAAATAATAAAATGACAATAAATCACATATCTATCAATAATTACTTTGAATGTAAATGATTTAGACTAACTGGTCCAATCAAAAGACATGTGTGACAGAATGGGAAAAAAAAGGCCCATCTATAGCTGCATACAAGTAATACATTTTAGACCTAAAGACATCTTTAGATTCATAGTAAAGGGATGGAGAATGATCTATCATGCAAATGGATGTCAAAAGGAAGCCAGAGTAGCAATATTTATGTCAGACAAAATAGACTGTAAAACAAAGACTGTAACAAGAGACAAAGAGGGACACTATATAATAATAAAGGGGCAATCTAACAAGAAGACACAACAATTGAAATTTTATGCACCAAACATAGGATACCCAAATGCACAAAACAGTTAATAAAAAGCATAAAGGAACTAATTGATAATAACATAATAATAGTAGGCACTTCAACACCCCACTTACATCAATGAACAAATCATCCAAACAGAAAATCAGCAAGGAAACAATGGTTTTGAATTACACACTGGAACAGAGATATTTAACAGACATATTCAGAACATTCCATCTCAGAACATCTGAATACACATTCTTTTCAAGTGCACATAGAATATTCTCCAGAACAGATTGCATATTAGACCACAAAACAAGCCTCAACAAATTCAAGAAGACTGAAGTCTACTATGCATCTTTTCTGACCACAAGTCTATGAAACTGAAAGTCAGCCACAAGAAAAAAAATTTGGCAAGATCACAGATACATGGAGGTTAAATAATATTCTACTAAATAATGAATGGATCAAACAGGAAAAAAGAGGGAATAAAAAAGTACATGGAAATAAATAAAAATGAAAATACAACGGTGTAAAACCTTTTGGATGTACCAAATCAGTTTTAAGAAGAGAGTTCATAGCAATACAGGGTCTACCTCAAGAACCAAGAAAAATAAATCTCAAATAAACAACCTAATGTTACACCTAAGGGAGCTAGAAAAAGAATTATAAACAAAACCTAAAATCGGCAGAGAGAAGGAAATAATAAAGATTAGAACAGAAATGAATGATATAGAAACTAAAACAAACAAATAAACAAAAAGAATACAACAGATCAATGAAACCAGGAGCTGGTTCTTTGAAAAATATCAATGAAAGTGATAAAGCTCTATCCAAACTTATCAAGAAAAAAAAAGTACTGAAATAAATAAAATCATAAATAAGAGAAAAGAAATAACAAACACCACGGAAATACTAATAATATGATGAAAAATAATTATAAGAGAATATTATAAGTTGTCCAACAAATTGGACAACTTAGAAAAAATTGATAAATTCCTAGAAATATATAAACAAGAAGATATAGAAAATATGAACAAACCAATAACCAGAAAATAAATTGAATTGATAATCAAAAAACTCCCAACAGGACCAGAGGACTTCACAGGCAAATTCTATCAAACATTTGAGGAGTTAACACCTCTTTTCTCAAACTATTCCAAAAAACAGAAAAGGAAGAACAACATCCAAACTCATTCTAGGAACCCAGCATTACCCTGATAGCAAAATCAGTTAAAGACACCACTAGAAAAGAGAACTACAGGCCAATATTCCTGATGAACATACATGCAAAAATCCTAGCAAACTGAATCCAACAATGCATTAAAAACATCATTCACCACAATCGAGTGGGATTTCATCCTGGGATGTAAGAGAGGTTCAATGTTAACAAGTCAACCAATGTGATACATCACCTCAATAAGAGGGTAAAAAACATATGATCTTTTCAATATACACAGAAAAAATCATTAGACAAAGTACAACATCTATGCATGATAAAAACCATCAACAAAGTAGGGACAGATGGAACATAACTCAACATCATAAGGGCCATATATAAAAAGCCTACAGCTAATTTCATCCTTAATGGGGAAAAACTGAGAGCTTTTCCCCTAAGATCAAAGACAAAGATGTTCACTGTCACTACCCTTACTCAACACAATACTGGAAGTCCTAGCCAAAACAGATAACAAAAAGAATTAAAAGGCATCCAAATCAGTATGAAAGAAGCAAACCTTACACTATTTGCAGATAACATGATAATACATATAAAAAATCCAAAGATTCCACCAAAAAACCTGCTAGAAATGATAAACGAATTCAGTAAAGTCACAAGATACAAAATCAATATACTGAAACTGAAATTCAGTTGAATTTCTATACACCAATAATGAGGCAGCAGAAAAATTAAGAAAATAATCTCATTTATAATTGTACCAAAAATAATAAGATACCTAGGAATAAACCTAAACAAAGGGTTGTTTGAACCCTGTACTCTGAACCTGTACTCTGTTCTTTATAGTACTTTATCAGTACTACAAAACACTGATGGAATTGAGATTTCATGCTCATGGACTGGAAGAATAAGTATTGTTAAAATGTCTATACTACCCAGAGCAATCTACAGATTTCATGCAATCCCCATCAAAATACCAATAGCATTTTTCACAGAGCTAGAACAATCCTAAAATTTTTATGGAACCACAAAAGACCCCAAATAGCCAAAGCAATCTTGAAAGAAAAGCAAAGCTAAAAGCATCACAATTCTGGACTTCAAGTTATATTACAAAGCTGTAGTAATCAAAATAGTATCTTACTGGCACACACAGAAAAATAGACACAAATATCAATGGAGCAAAATAGAAAGCCCAGAAATAAACCACAATTATATATGAGATTAATTAATCTTCAACAAATCAGGAAAGAATACCCAATAGGAAAATGACAGTCTCTTTTAACAAATGGTGTTGGGAAAACTGAACAACAACATGGAAAAGAAAGAAACTGGACCACTTTCTTACACCATATACAAAGTAAATTCAAAATGGATTAAAGACATTAATGTGAGACCTGAAACCATATAAAACCCTAGAAGAGAACATAGGCAGTAACTTTTTTGACATCTGCCATAGCAACTTTTTTCTCTATAGGTCTCTGGAGGCAAGAGATACAACAACAAAAATAAACTATTGGGACTACATCAAAACCTGCACAACAGGAAGGAAACAATCAATAAAACTAAAAGGCAACCTTAGAAAATAAGAGAAGATATTTGCAAATAAAGATTTAGTATCCAAAATATATAAAGAATTTACACAACTCAAAATCTTATTAAAAAGTGGCAAAAGACATGAATATTTTTTCAAAGAATACATGCAGATGGCCAACACACACATGAAAAGATGTTCATCATCTCTTATCATCAGGGAAATTCAAATCAAAACCACAAGGAGATAAGACTCGTACCTGTCAGAATGGCTAAAATAAAAAACGCAAGAAACAAGTGTTGGTAAGGATGTGGAGAAAAGGGAACCGTCATTCACTGTTAGTGGGAATGCAAATTGATGTAGTCACTGTGGAAAACAATACGGAGGTTCCTCAAAAAATTAAAAACAGAACTACCCCACAATCCAGTAATGGCATTACTAGGTATTTACCCCAAAATACAAAAACAGTAATCCAAAGAGATACATGCACATCTATGTTTATTGTAGCATTATTTACAATAGCAAAATTATGGAAGCAGCCCAAGTGTCCATCAATAGATGAATGGATAAAGAAGAAGTGGTATAGAGATGATAGATTAGATATAGATAGATAGATAGATAGATAGATAGATATAGATATAGATATAGATAGATATGGATGGAGATATGGAGTATAATGCTAAGTCAAGTAAGTCAAATATATGATTTTACTCATATGTGGAATTTAAGAAATAAAACAAAAAAGCAAAGGGAGAGAAAGAAATAAATGATGTGGATTAAGGAGTGCACTGGTCCTGTTGAGTTCAGCATAAGGTGTTGTATAGAAGTATTGACTCAGTATATTGTACCCCTGAAAGTAACATAACACTGTATGTTAACTAAATGAATTAAAATAAAAACTTTAAAAAAAGAAACAACTTTCTCACCCCCGCCCCCCCAAAAAAAAAAGAAAAAAAGAAAGAAAATTTCCTTAACATTTAAGATACTATGTTCTGAAACTCTGAATCTTATTTAAATTATCTGCTTTGGGAGGACTCTTCTGACGCTGTACCATCAGGGAAAGGGGAATATCATATCATTACTGCTAAATGGGGTGAAATTCCAGGTTTTCTACTCAGCCTCCATCCATACCCTAGGAATTCGGAGGCACTTCCCTACCATTGGTCAGGGTGTAGTGATACTCCTCACTAGACTTTCATAGATGCTTTCATAGATGCATTGTAGGTCAGGGGGGTCTCGTTACTTCTCCACATGCCCCCCTTTCTCCCACAGAGGCAGAGACATGGCTCATTACCTCTGGGCTGTGGAGAAAGATCTGACTCTTCAGTAGGCCACCTCTGACACCAATCTAGCAGACTGTAGGGGAAGGGATTCTCATTACCTCTGGGTAAGGTTATAAGCCTAAATTCCCCATGTGGTCTCCATTGACATCATGGGGATGAGAAAGAGGCAGAAGTTCTCATTAGCATCCAGTGGTAATGAAAGTCCCAGTTCTTCATTCAGCCTCTGGCCTCAATACAACTCTGGTGGCAGGGCAGGGGTGCCTCATTATAGCCAGCTGAAGGTGGAAGTCTCGGCCTCTATTCAAACTTTGCTTACAAAGGTTATAGTGGGTCCACAGTTTATTCTATGGTGTTTGGACAAGAGTAGGTCAATTATTACCTAAATGTTTTCTGTCTTGCTAGGCTGTCCTTTCCTGGTTCTTCAACTAGATAAAGAACGTTTTTATTGGGGCTTTCTTGTCTTTACCTGGTATTTTGGGGTTACAAGCTTCTCTGCCACCAAATTAATGATATATGAGACAAAAAGGAAATCCAGGGGATGAATTGCCATGCTATTCCTTAGTCCAAAGGTCCTTAGACAGTCTGCCTTCTTCTCTCCACATTTCAGAGCATTCTTATGTTTGTTTTATATAATTACCTAGGTGTACAATTTTTACATAAACTTGATCGGAGGAACAGGAAAAAGTGCATCTACTCCATCTTATTGAAAATACTGACTTTTAACACTATTTTGAGAATCAAAGACTGCATGAATAATTTCCTCATACATATAAAAAGAAGATATGAGTTTCTATACACTTATATCCCTTAACATAACTTATATCTTAACTATTAGCAACTGTTTTCTGATTATCTGATTTATGTTCCATTTCTGTAATATATAAAAAGACATATTAAATGTCCTTAAATATTGATTACATAGTTTTGTTTTCACAAACAAATAGAAGATTCCTCTTAAACACATACAAATGATGTTAACAATTCTAAAATATTTTATCTATTTTCCAACATTTAAATGGATCATATACAATAATAATGTTCAGAAAATCATTTGGGGGCAATTTTCAAAGTAAGCATTTTCAGTAAACATATTATTGTAATTTTGATAATATATTGGTAAAAATTACAGCACTATTATTTTTTTTCTTTTCATAATGGATGACTTTAATATCTGCTTTGAAATTTTCAAGTTTACTTCAACTAGGCTGTATACTTTATAACTTTAGGAACTTTAGTTCTATTCTTTATTCTGTTAGATCATTTGTATTTTTATAAGCTATCAAAAATCTTTGTGGAAAATGAAGATTATTTTAGGTTTGATTTTTATGTGACGTAGTTCAAGTAAACACTGAAAAAAGGATTAAAAGTGAGATATGGAAAGGAAAAAAAAATCAACCAAGGATACGTTGCTATTCATGTTTGTACTTTGGGGAACTGGGACCAAATCAATGGATCTTTGTAGGCTGTGTAATACCTGTTCTGAGTTGTCCCATCTCCACGAGAGGGAAACTGGATATATTTATTCATTGATCCCCATTTGTTATTGGTTGTGAATTGAATGTGGGGTATTAAGTCCCTGGCATCTCTTATGAAGGGAATTTGAAATACTGCAGAAGAAAACCATCACTGTGTAAGAGAATGGAAAGTACTTAAATTACGTATGCAGGCCCGTGAATATGTGCCACTCTGGAGCGAGTGGAAATAAAACATTTTAAAAAATCAAATGAATAAACAGCTATATAAATATCCCCCCATGTGTTAGAGCAGTCAGAACTCCTTCATTAGAAGTCTTCTACCTTTGCTTACAGAAACTCCAACTCAGGACGAACAAAGAGGGCTCAATTTTTGGTTCAGGTAGATTACTGTTTCGGTTTCTCAGTTTCAACAAAATGAGGTCCACCCCACTACATATCAGTCATGTCTAAAAAGCGTGACTGCTTTAAAGAAAAACAGAATTTCAGGATTGGAAGAAATATATATTCCAGTTATTTTCTTAGGTAACAACATGCAAAATAGTTAGTTTTATTCTCCATTTAAACAAATACTTTAAAAAAAAATTAAAATTTAGTCCATTGATTAGAGATTATAATAGTTAAACACTGCCTGCTCCCATTGATCAGCTAAATTTTATGTTATGCATATAAAAGAGATGAATATGAAAGGGCTTACATCACTCATAAAATTCCTTTGATACTTTTATCATCCACATTTTGGGTGTTCGGCCCTTTAATGACATACACAAGCACCGCAATCACATATTCACCATATGATTACAACTTCATTCAACCATTACCTTGGACTTTCCCCACTTGTATTTAACATGTTCTCATCCAGACTCGATCTCTGGACAACTTCGAACTCAAGTGTCTTCTCTAGAAATTTCTGCCTTACAGTCTCTGGATTCATTCCCCATTGTGGGGATGCCCCTAACACTTGGTTTTTGCTTTTCCAAAATGACCTTTTAAATTTAATCACTTTAGCTTTCTCCCAGCTCTTTTTCATCAGAGTGCTATCCATAAATTTCCACACTGTGGGTTTTTTCCCTCAGAATTACGGGTATTTTTTTATACATCTGGGAGTTAAAGTGTATGGGAAACAAACGATACTTCCCATATAGATTTAAGCAACTTGCAGATACAATATTCTCCTTAAGGATTTAAATGATCTATTTGATCTTCTCCAGAAAAGGCAGTAAGAATGTGTTTTGTATTCCTGTTTTATAATTATATAAACAAGTATTATAATGCAGGATAATATGTTTTTCTTTTCATTCATATATTCAAAATTCAGGGTACCTATCTAATAGTTAAGGGCATGAAATGGCACCTTCAATTTCTTTTTTTCAGTAATTCTTACCTCTTTGAAACTATGACTAGAATTAAAATTTAAAAATATTTTTCTTTTTATCAATATGCACATATACAAACATGTACACCCCTATGCATACTTCTGCACACCTTTAAAAAATGCCCTTTCACGACAACAAAATTGGCCTATGCACTTTATCTGCTCACATAAAGTAGAGTTTAATACACTCTGGCATTGCTGTTTAGGTTACTGCCTACATATTTTGCCCTTTATTCTCTTTCACTTTTACCCAGAGGAGTCTATCAAGAGACCATGTACAGAAATATCAAATAAAATATATCATAAAAAAGGAACTCTGAGAACTTAGTGACCTGAAAAAATGTTACTTATAAAACTAATGACCTAAGAATGCCTTTAAATCGGAAAGCATCTAGTACAGCAAAGAGACCTTCAAAATAGACTTGTAAGCAGTGATCCAGATAGAAGATTAAATAGCACAATGTATTTAAAAGCATAAGGTAAAATAGGAAAAGTTGGAATTTTTCATTCCACACAAGCATTTCACTCTGCCACTAAGAAATTCTTCTTTCCTTCCTTCCTTCTTTCCTTCCTTCCTTCCTTCCTTCCTTCCTTCCTTCCTTCCTTCCTTTCCTTATTTCCTTCTATCCCCCGCCCTTCGTTTTTATTTCTTTCTTTCTACCCCCCTTTCATATTTTAGTTTCCTGTTTTGGTATCCATTTAGTGTATATTTTTCCTATATTCAAAGAAACTGTAACAAGATATTTATATTGCAAGTCCAATAGTAATTCACATGCCATCACACTATACTAGGTAGGATTTTCATGGGCCTATTACTAGCACAGTTAATCTAAAGAATAAATGTAAATTATCTCCAGATGCTTCTACACATCCAGTTCTTTACAGAATTTTTGTTTATATCTTAAAAATTACTAATAACAAATTTCTAAAGTGATCATTAGTATACTTATTTGTTCATAATATGTCTGGCTATGAGGATATATTAAATATTCATGTTGGCCATAGTGAATAAAACCATTGATTTTCCATTCTCTAATCAATAAAATATTGACAGGCTTTATAGCCAAGTGGCAAAACCAAAATGAGACATCCACAACAATTAGCTAAAGATAAATCAATAGATGAAGTTCTCATTAATATTCAAAATGACAGTTTAATTTTGACAGGAGAAAATACAGTTGTTGCATCCTTTTTCATTTATAATAGTGGGGCAGAGGTCAAATATGCATAATGAATTTGAATTTGAAATTTCTTTACATCAAAAAAAACCCTTGAAGCTCAGAAATTCATTTTTAAACAGATATATTATCCCCAGTGTATATTTCAGTAGACTTCATTAGAAATTATAGATGAGCAGTTATAATCGTGAAAGGGACTATAGGCCAGTTTATACACTTCTCAATAAACCCATAGTATCGTACAAAGTACACTTTCTGTTTACATAATCAGCTGATTATTTTTCTTTCTACTTTCTGCTATAACTAAATAAACACAAAATGTTGCCTATTATTCAATTTGTGCTTCTCAATCTTCCTAAGGATCCACATAAAGTCCCAAATTTTAACCTAATTATATATAAATATGTTTCAGATTTGATTTCTAATTCAGGATCACTAGAAGAAGCAAAAACATATATTTATTCCATTTCTGATTTTTTATTGTCATTTACTAGGTCTAAAGAAATGTTTTTAGGCTTGGTAATGTTATTCCTCCAACACATTTTTGTACATTTTTATTCATTTTCGTAATCTGGTATCATTTAATAGGAAACTATTTCATATTGATTGGGAAAGCAACTGGTTAACACAGAAAAAAATTCACCCATAATTCCATGTCCCTTAGTAAATCATTTTTGATATTTTGCATAAGGATACATATCATAATTAACATACACTCTGCTTTTGAGCTTGCTTTCTAAACTTGTTTTCTCCAGTCACAAAATTGTATTCTCTATCTTGACTTTGAACAGTTTTGTTAATGTTTATTTATTTATTTATTTTGAGGGGGGGGAGAGAGAGAGACAGAGAGAGAGAGAACACGTGCACGAGTTGGGTAGAGGCAGAGGACAGAGAGAATCCCAAGCAGGTTCTGCACTGACAGCAAAGGGCTCTGCACTATGTAGAGTTCAATCCCACTAACGGTGAGATCATGACCTGAGCCAAAATCAAGAGCTGGACACTTAACTGACTAAGCCGCCCAGGTGCCCCTTGACTTTGAACAGTTGTACAGAATGCCATTTATCTACGCAATTTCATATTTGAGGAAACTTTATTTTGTGTTGTTGCAAATCATATTGTGATGAATATCCTTAAAAATAATTTGTATTTTTCTATTTTTTATAATTATAAATTTCTACATGATGATTTTCTGTTTTAAAGGGCATATGGTGGGGCACCTGGGTGACTCAATCAGTTAAGCAATTCACTCTTGATTTTGACTCAGGTCACCTAGCCCTGCATAGGGATCCAGGATGACAGTGTGGAGCCTGCTTGGGATTCTCTCTCTGCTCCCCCACCCCACCCCTGCTCTCACACATGTGCACTACTTCACTCTCTCTCTCTTAAAATAAACAAATAAACATTTTTTTAAGAAAAAATAAGGGGCATTTGTTATTTTTAGAGTTTTTCATTCCCATCTCTCTCTTGGTTTCCAGATGCTTGTACCACAGCAGTGTCACATCACTTGCCTGCCTCCTTAAACTGGCAAATAGATGGATAAATAGCTCTAAAATCCTTCCATTTTAGTAGGTGGATTATAATATTTTAATATTTAATTTTATATTTTCACTACAAGTGAGTTTAAATGTTTTTATTATCAGACATTAATCATTTTTTCTTGTGTAAATGAATTATAGTTTTACCAAATTATTTTTTTCAGGAGGTTCTCCCTCATTGGTTTCATCAATTCACATCAATTTGTTGAATTTATTTATTGTTTCGCTTAGTTGAAGCTAACAATATAAATAATGCATCCTCCATACGTAATATACCAAATATACTTTATATGTTTCCCTTAACAAATTCTGGCTAAAAATTCTTCCAATCACTTGTTTATTACAAATGGAGATGTAGAAACTACAACCAGATTAGTGATGCTTTATATTGTGCATAAAGGTCAACCACAGAAAACTTTCTAGGGGTAAGGGGTTACTGCCTCACCATGAATTTCCAAAAAGGCAGGTGGGTGGGATATATATCTAGCAGTTTTTTGGCTATTCAGGGTCTTTCATGGTTCCATACAAATTTTAGGATTTTTTTTCTAGCTCTGTGAAAATGCTGGTGGTGTTTTAAAAGGGATTGCATTAAGTGTGCATTAAGGGATTGCATTAAGTGCTTTGGGTAGTATAAACATTTTAACAATATTTTTTCTTCCAATCCAGGAGCATGGAATGTTTTTTTTTGTTTGTTTGTTTTTTTTGTTTTTTTTTTTTTTCATTTCTTTGTGTCATCCTCAATTTCATTCAAAAGTGTCTTATAGTTTTTAGAGTATAGATCTTTTACCCTTTTGGTTATGTTTATACCGAAGTATCTTATTGTTTTTGGTGCAATTGTAAATAAGATCAATTCCTTGATTTCTCTTTCTTCTGACTCATTAGTGTATAGAAATGCAACAGATGTCTATATTGATTTTGTTTCCTATGACTTTACTGAATTTGTGTACCAGTTCTAGCAATTTTTTGGTGATGTCTTTCAGGTTTTCTACTTAGAGTATTATGTTGTCTGCAAATAGTGAGTTTGACCTCTTCCTTGCAAATTTGGATGCCTTTTATTTCTTTTTCTTATCTGATTACTGAGGCTAAGACTTCCAGTACTATGTTAAATAAAACTGGTGACAGTGGACATCCCTGTCTTGTTCCTGACCATAGAGGAAAACCCCTCAGTTTTTCTCCCACTGAGGATGATATTAGCTCTGGGTATTTCATATATGGTCTTTATGATATTGACTTATGTTCCCTGTATCCTATGTTGTTGAGGGTTTTTATCAAGAGTGGATGCTGTACTTTGTCAAATGCTTTTTCTTCATCTATTGAGAGGATCATATGTTCTTATCTTTTCTTTTACTATTATAGTGTATCACATTGATTTGTGAAAATTGAACTGCCCTTGCAACCCAGAAATAAATCTTATTTGGTTGTGGTGAGTAATTCCTTTAATGTACTGTGGGATTCAATTTGCTAGTATTTTGTTGAGAATTTTTGCATCTATGTTCATTAGGGATACCGGCATGTTATTCTTTTTTAGTGGGGTCTTTGTCTGTTTTTGCAATCAAGGTAATGCTAGCCTCAAAGAATGAGTTTGAAAGTTTTCTTTCCATTTCTGTATTTCGGATCAGTTTGAGGAGAATAGGTATCAACTCTTCTTTAAGTGTTTGTAAAATTCCCCAGGGAAGCCATGTGGCCCTGTACTTTTGTTGGGAGATTTTTGGTTACTGATTCCATTTGTTTGCTGGTTATTGGTCCATTTAAGTTTTTTACTTCTTCTTGTTTCAGTTTTGGTAGTTTATATGTTTCCAGGAATTTATCCATTTCTTTCCATTGCCCAGTATTTTGGCATTATTCTCATTGTTTTCATTTCTGTGATGTTGAGTATTATCTCTCTCTCGTTCATGGTTTTATTCATTTGGGTTCTTTCTTTCTTTCTTTCTTTCTTTCTTTCTAGGGGTTAGGGGGTTATCAATTTTATCAATTTTTTCAAAGAATCTTTTCCTGATTTCATTGATCTATTCTAATTTTTTGGTTTGTTTTTATATCATTTATTTCTGCTCTAATGTTTATTATCCACCCTCTTCTGCTGGCTGTAGGCTCCATTTGTTGTTCTTTTTCTGGGTCCTTTATTGTAAGGCCATGTTGTGTATGAGATTTTTTTTGCTTTCTAATGTAGGCATGTATTGCTATCTATTTCCCTCTTATGACCACTTTTGCTGCATTCCAAAGGTTTTGGACCATCATGTTGTCATTTTTATTTGCTTCCATGTATTTTTTTTCTTCTTTAATTTTCTGGTTGACCCATTCATTCTTTAGTAAAATGTTCATTAACTTCCATGTATTTATGGTTGTTCCAAATATTTTCTTGTGGTTGACCTCAAGTTTCATAGTGTTGTGGTCTGAAAATATGCATGGTATGATCTCAGTCTTTTGTACTTGTTGTGGCCTGACTTGTGACCCAGTAGGTGATCTATTCCAGAGAATTTTCCACATCCATTCAAAAAGAATGAATATTCTGCAGTCTTAGGATGGAATGATCTGAACATATCTGTTAAGTCCATCTGGCCCAGTGTGTAATTCAAAACCATTGTTTTCTTTTTGATTTTCTGCTAACATGATCTTTCCATTGATGTCCCCTACTGTTATTCTATTATCATCAAAGAGTGTGTTTATGTTTTTTATTAACTATCTTATACATTTGGGTGCTTTCACATTGGGGGCACCCAATATTTATAATTGTTCTATTTGTTGAATAGACCACTTAATTGCGATATAGTGCCCTTCTTTATGTCTTGTTATAATCTGTGGTTTAAAGTCTATTTTGTCTGATATAAGTATTGCTACCCTGGCTTTTTTTTGATGTCCATTAGCATGATAATGGTTGAAAGTCTCTTATAGGCAACATATAGTTCTTGTTTTTAAATCAATTCTGACACCCGAAGTCTTTTGATTAGAACATTTAGTCCATTTACACTCAGAGTCATTATTGATAGACACAAATTTGGTGCCATTTTATTATGTGTTTTGTCATATCTGGAGATTTTTTCTGTTCTTTTCTTTGTTGCTTTTGGTTTTTCTTCCACACTTAAAGGGTCCCCTTTAATCTTTCTTGCATGGGTGATTTAGTGGACATGAACTCCTTTTATTTTTGGAGAAATTCTTTATCTCTCCCTCTATTCCGAATGACAGCTTTGCTTGATAGAGTATTCTTGGCTGCATATTTTTCCCATTCAGGAGGTTGAATATATCATGCCACTCCCTTCTGGCCTGCCAACTTTCTATAGAGACATCTGCTGCTAACCTTCTTTATTTTCCCTTGAAAGTTAGAGACTTCTTTTGCCTTGATGCTTTTAGGATTTTTTTCTTTATATTTTGCGAATTTAGCTACAAAAAATCTTGGTGTTGGCCTGCTTTAATTGATTTTTTGGGGAGTTCTCTGTGCCTCCCAGATTTAGATGTCTGTTTCTTTCCCCAGATTAGGTAAGTTTTCAGCTAGAATTTCCTCAAATAAACCTTCTGCATCCTTTCCTCTCTCTTCTTCTGGGACTCCTAAGATATGAATGTTATTATGTTTCATGGAGTCACTGAGTTCCATAAATCTACTTTTGTGTTGTAAGATTTTTTCCCTCTTTTGTGTAGCTTCATTATTTTCCATAATTCTATGTTCTATACCAGTTATTCATTCCTCTGTCTCTTCCATCATTGCAGTCATTACATTCAGTTGTTTTTCATTCTCCCTTACTGCATTTTTCATTTGGGTCTGATTGGCTTAAAGCTCTTTTATCTCTGTGGTATGGGACTCCCTGGTGTCTTCTATGCTTTTCTCATGCCCAGCTAGTAAGAATCCTCATGATTATTTTTGTTGTTTGTTTTTAATTAAAAAAAATCAGGAATAGAATTTAGTAATTCATCACTTACATATAAGACCCAGTGTTCATCCCAACCAGTGCCCTCCTGAATGCCCTTCACCTTTTTAGTCCTTCCCCACAACCAATACCCCATTATCAACCCTCAGTTTGTTCTCTGTATTTAGGAGTCTCTTATGGTTTGTCTGTTTTTATATTATTTTTGCTTTCCTTCTCTTATGCTCATCTGTTTTGTATCTTAAATTCCATATATGACTGAAATCATATATTTGTCTTTCTATGACTTATTTCGCTTAACATATTACACTCTAGTTCCATCCATGTTGCTGCAAATGGCAAGATTTCATTCTTTTTCATTGCTGAGTAATATACCTTTGAATACATATACCAATCTTCTTTATCCATTCATCCATCGATGGACATTTGGGCTCTTTCCATACTTTGGCTATTGTTGATAGTGCTGCTATAAACATGGGGGTGCATGTATCCCTTCGAATCAGCATTTTTGTGTCCTTTGGATAAATTCCTAGTAGTGCTGTTGCTGGATCATAGGGTAGTTCTATTTTTAATTTTTTGAGGAATCTCCATTCTGTTTTCCAGAGTAGCTGCACCAGTTTGCATTCCCAACAGCAGTGCAAAAGGGTTCCTCCTTTCTCCACATCCTCGCCAACATCTGTTGTTGCCTAAGTTGTTAATTTTAGCCATTCTGACAGGTGTAAGGTGGCATCTCATTGTGGTTTTATTTGCATTTCCCTGATGATGAGTGATGTTGAGCATTTTTTTCATATGTCTGTTAGCCATCTGGATGTCTTCTTTGGAAAAATGTCTATTCATGTCTTTTGCCCATTTCTTCACTGTACTATTTGTGTTTTGGGTACTGAGTTTGATAAGTTCTTTATAGATTTTGGATACTACAGATTTTGGATACCCTTTATCTGATATGTTGTTTGCAAATATCTTCTCCCATTCAACCAGTTGTTTTTTGATTTTGCAGATTATTTGCTTTGCTATGCAGAAGCTTATCTTGATGAGTTCCCAAAAGTTCATTTTTGCTTTTGTTTCCCTTGCCTTAAGAGACATGTCAAGTAAGAAATTTCTGCGGCTAAGGTCAAATAGGTTGCTGCCTATTTTCCCCTCTAGGATTTTGATGGCTTCCTTTCTTATGTTTAGGTCTTTCATCCATTTTGAGTTTACTTTTGTGTATGGCTTAAGAAAGTGGTCCAGATTAATTCTTCTGCATGTTGCCATACAGTTTTCCCAACATCATTTGTTGAAGAGATTGTCTTTTTTCCATTGGATATTCTTTCCTGATTTGTCAAAGATTAATTGGGCATATGTTTGTGGGTCCATTTCTGGGTTCTCTATTCTATTCCATTAATCTATGTGTCTGTTTTTGTGCCAGTACCATACTGTCTTGATGATTATAGCTTTGTAATACAGCTTTAAGTCCAGAATTCTGAGGTCTCCAGCTTTGGTTTTCTTTTTTCAGGATTGCTTTGGCTATTTGGGGTCTTTTCTGATTCCATACAAATTTAGGTTTGTTTGTTTCAGGTCTGTAAAGAATGCTGGTGGTATTTTGATAGGGATTACATTGAATAAGTAGATTGTTTTGGGTTGTGTTGACATTTTAACAATTTTTGTTCTTCCAATCCATGAATATGGAATGTTTTTATATTTTTTTGGTGTCGTCTTCAATTTTTTCATAAGCTTTCTATAGTTTTCAGTGTATAGATTTTTCAAATCTTTGGTTGGGTTTATTCCTAGATATTTTGTGTTTTTTGGTGCAATTGTGAATGGGATCAATTCCTTGATTTCTTTCTGCTGATTCATTTTTGGTGTATAGAAATGCAACTGATTTCTGTGTATTGATTTTATACCCTGTGACTTTGCTGAATTCATGTATCAGTTCTAGCAGTTTTTTGGTGGAGTCTTTTGGGTTTTCCGCATAAAGTATCATGTTGTCTGAGTGAAAGCTGACTTCCTCCTTGCCAGTTTGAATGCCTTTTATTTCTTTGTGTTGTCTGATTGCTGAGTCTAGGACTTCCAACACTATGTTGAATAACAGTGGTGAGATTAGTATCCTTAAAATTGTTGCTCTAATTTCTGGGTCAAGCATATTACTTATATATGTTTTGATTAGATCCCTGGTTCTGACCTTTTCTTGTTCTTTCTTTTGGGATAAATTCTTTCATCTTGGCATTTTGTCTAGGTCTTTATCTTCTTCTGTGTGTTAGGAAAGCCTGTTAGGTTTCCTGCTCCTCAGAATAATGGCTTTATGAAGAAGAAGAGGTCACATACCGTTCAGGGCTGGACACTTCAGGAAGTGTCTCTGGTGTATGCTGCATGCACTCTAGTGCTCTGTATGGTTGCTCTATCCCTCAGGTCAGTCCTCTACGGAGTTTGGGGAGTGTTGGGAACTCAGCCAGGGTGTAGGAAGTTTTAACTAGGTGTGCTCTGGTCTGCTTGTTAAAAGAGATCTGATGTTATTTCCACTAGAGCTGAAGCCTTGCAGAATTCTATGGTCAGTAGATGTGTTGTGTGTGTGTGTGTGTGTGTGTGTGTGTGTGGTGGGCGGTTGTGCTGGTCTTCCAGGGGAGAGGCCTGCTGTGCTGGTTTGCAGGCACACTTGCCTGAGAAAAGCACCCCTACCAGAGTGCAGAGGGCAGGGCTTGGTGTCAGTGGTTTAGGCTGCCAGTGTTGGCACTGTGTTGCTTACTGAAGTTTGTTTACACTGAGGAGTTGGGGAGAGAAATGGTGCCAGCCTGCTCTCTCCTTCCCAGAGGGTAGTTTGCGCCTGCTGCTGTCCAGGGAGCCTTCCTGGAAGAGTGAACAATCTCCCTTCATGTGTGCCAGGAGTCTCACAGATTGCTGCCTTCACCCTGTCTGTGTTCAGGCCATCTGCCTGTCTTGCAGTGAAGTGCACCTGGGGATCTATCCAAGGCAGGCCAGGTGTGGTGGGGACCTGTGCGTGGGGGAGGGTTTTACTGCCTTGGCACTGATGCAGGTTTGTTCCAGAAGGGCAGTAGCACCAAAGCACAGGAGCATAGAGTCTGGAGTAAAGTGCAGCAAAGAGCCAGTGTCCAGGTTAGTCGCCCTCAGCGAGTGTCTGTGTGCCTATGCTGAGGAGCAGAGGAGGGAAATGGCACCTGCCAGCTATTCTTGTCCCCAGAGAGGAAATGCCACCTCTCCCATATGTACTCCTAGAAGGGGGAAATGTGTCCTAGGGGACCCTCAGACCACATCATCTGCCTGGCCTGTCTGCTCACCTTCTCCACAGGAGGACTGTAGTGCCCATCAGGTTCCACATCTGCCTTGCCGTGAACCTCCAAAACTCCAGTTTTTGAGCCCGGCTGGCTGTAAAAATCAGAAAAATCAGCCTCTCTAGTTTTCCCCATTAATGGCTTTGGGGAAGTATTTTCCTTGTGTGATCCCCTGTGTAGTTTTCTCGTTTCCTCTCTGTCTCTCTCTCTCTCTGTGAACAGGGCTCCCTCTCCTCCTCATCCCCTGTGATCTGTTTCTCCAATTAAATTTTTTTTAAGTTTATTTAGTTATTTCCAGAGAGAGAGAGAGAGAGAGAGAGAGAGAGAGAGCACATGAGCAGGGGAAGAGTGAAGAGAGAGGGAGAAAGAGAATCCCAAGCTGGCTCTGCCTTGTCAGCGTGAAGACTCACATGGGGCTCGAACTCATGAACCATGAGATCATGACCTGAGAGGAAAACAATAGTTGGATGCTTAACAATTGAGTTACCCAGGTGCCCCTACAACTCTAGTTTTAAATGCATTTTACAAATGAGAAAACTGGGGCCAGGAAGGTCAAATACAATAAATGAATGGATGAAAGAATAAGCAAATAAATTGAATCAGATCTTTCTGATCTGAGAACCAAAGCTCTCAGCTTTGCTGATTCCTGCAAAATATTTATAAATAAGTTGCTATAGTTTAAAAATATTTCCATACTGATTCTCTCTCTTTTTAATGTTTATTTATTTTTGAGAGAGAGAGAAAGTGAGGGAGAGGCAGAGATGGGGGAGAGAGGATCCAAAGCAGGTTTTTTTTTTTTTTTCTGACAGTGAGCCCAATGGGGGACTGGAGCCAATGTGGGGCTTGAACCCATGAACCACAAGATCATGACCTGAGCTGAAGTGACACACTCAACCAACTGAGCCACCCAGGCACCCCTGATTCTCTCTTTTAAAGATTTTCCTGTGACATTTATAATTGTCAAATCTTTGTTTCCCCCATAAATTGTCTTTCATTCCATTTGGTCTGTATATACTACTTTGAGTCTATATGCCTCAGGTGAAAAATTGTGCTGTTAACTGAGCCTGTTAAACATTTTACAGCCTCTGTTACAACGCATTGTAAAGATCAATTATGATAATGGCTTTTAAAGTAATTTCACTTCATTTTAAATTACTATTCAAATATCAGTTATTATTACACCAAAAGTTTTTACTCCTATGATGGTTAGTTTTATATGTCAACTTGGTTGGCATATAATCCTGTTATTTTCTAAAACATGAATCTAGGTGTCACTGTGAAGGTATTTTGTACATATGGTTAACATCCACAATCAGTTGACTTTGAATAAAGGAGAATTTTCCTTAATAATGTGAATGGGACTCATTTATTCACATGTACATCTGTAAGAACAAAACTGAGGTTTACTGCAGGAAGAAGAAATTCTGCTTTAAGACTACAGCATAAGTTCCTGCCTGACAATTACAACCTCCCAGCCTACCCTAAAGAATACAGACTTGTCAGTTCTCACAATTGCATAAGCCAATTCTTTCAAATCTATCTATATAATTGTTGTCTCTCTGTCTCTATCTATCTATCCTCTATCAATCTATCATCTGTCTCTTACGGGTTCTGTTTCTCTGGACAACCCTGATGGATACTCTCCTTATCACTCTATATGTCACTTGAGTAGATATGTTCATGTGGGTAATTTTATCTTAATTGATCTCAGAGTCAAGGAGTACACTTTTGGTTCTTTTTCAATAAGCATATGCTAAATAAATAAAACGTTTAAAACAAAGTTATTTAAAATAAAGAAAACTAGAGAGGGAGCATAAATCTCTCACAATAGCTTAAGGAAGAAGCTGGGATATTAGGGGGAAAACACTATCAAGATAAAAAAATATTTTATTCCATCTACTCTATAGAAATCAAATCCAATGAAATGTCTGTTCTACCTAATTTCCAAAAAAATATTTTCCCTTAATTGTGCTTCTTTGTTATCCTCACTTTCATGGTCAAAATTTTAATATATTCTTTTTCTTTTTTTAATTTATTCATTATTGATAGAAAGAGAGATAGAGACAGAGACAGAGAGAGCACAAGTGGGGGAAAGGCAGAGAGAGAGGAGACAGAAAATCCCAACCATGTTTTGCATTGCCAGCACAAAGCCTGCTACGGGGCTTGAACTCACAAACTGCAAGATCATGACCTGAGCACAAACCAAGAGTCAGACGCTTAACTGACTGAGCCACCCAGGTGCCCCATTAATATACTCATTTTCCAAATAATTTAGATTTTTGTAAACAATATGTGCTCAGGTTCTTCCTGACACTTGTACCTATTAAGCACAGAGTATGATGTATATAGGATTTGCAAAATAATCTTTTTTATGTGTTCTCCAAGTATTGGTAATAAATGGAAGATGTTTTTATAATGTCAAAAATCCAAAAAAAATATGTAAAAGATAAAATATACATGTATATATGTGTGTTTTTGTATATATACATATATCTCTACCTCCATCCCTCTTATCTCTATGTATTTGAATGAATAATGTCCTTTGCATCTACTAAAATTCTGGACTAGTTTAAATAGAAACAATGCGCATCAGCATTGGAAAATCCACTTGTTTCTTATAAATATATTTCTGTAATTTTTTGTTCCTGACATTTGTACTTTAAGTCAAAAGTACTTAAGTGAAAGCAATTGTTTTTCTTTCTTTTTTACCCATCTTCTCTGAAATTGTGTAGGAGGAAGCAAATCACTACCACTCAATCCCTGACATTAATTCAACAGACATATATTTTGATTTCAGAAGAATTATGGAAACATTCTTTTAGAAGAGAACAATGAGAGAGCATTCTATGTTTAGCACATTTCCCTTTTCCAAGTGGCAATGGAGCGTTATAACAGCGAAGTAAATTGCTTCCTATTTCTATCTGCTTTATAAAAGTGTGACACTGACTGAGCTGAATCACTGAGAACACATCTGTACACAGCTAAATGAAAAGTTTTATGTGATGGTAGAACTAGGCAGAATTATTTTGTCCTTGGATGTTCTGATGATTAATAATGCTTAGATCATTGACTTGCACACAGTAGGATGACATTCAGAGTACTGTGAGGAAACTCAATTTTTAATTTAACACATTTTTATGAAGGTAATTTTACACAAATTTGACCTGAATTATGGGTCACAGCAAGGTATGGTCGTACACTGGAGCATTAGTGACAGGCTTCCTGGGAACACGGTGGGAATGATGTTATTGAGGCCTCACAGAGAGTGTGAAGTCATAGAATCAGAGCTGTCCAACAAGAATACCAAAAACAGAATACTGACATTGCTCATATTGAGGCAAGGTAAGGACAGAGGTTATTAGGAGTGATAAATACCTTCAACGTTTTCTCCTAGCCATCTGATTTCCTGCAATACCATTGAACAAACTCAATCAGGGGCCAGAAATCAATAGGGTCTCTGTGGTGCCATGTGTAGGAGTAAGCATCCTTGAGCATGGAACAGGACAGGGAAGAGTGAACGATAGTTTTAAGGAGAGTGGCAAATCCAGTTAGTAGGTATGCTATGTATAAAGTATATGCATATATAGAAACTGGCAGAAACTTTACCAAGTCTAGGCTATTTAATGATATGATGTCACATATAAAGTTCACGTTTCTGAGTCATCTGGATACAAACATGCTATACATGAAATTATGAGTAGCATAAGTTGATAAATATAGAGTGATTATTATTACAATAACAGTACCAATGCTTTTCAATGTTGAATGACCATTAATTTTTATTAGGTACTATATTATGTGCTTAGTATATACTTTCTCTAATTCTCACAATTAGTCTGTAAAATAGATGTTATTAGATTTACTTTACATACAGTGGAATGGCTTACAGAATGGTTAACTAAGTTGCCCAAGTTCAGCCAAGTAGTAAGTAGTAGAAACAGTATTCTCCACTAGGTTTTGAAGACTCAAAATCAGCATTCTTTATGTGATTGCATATTGGCTTCCAGGTATGTAAGTTATTTACCAAAAAAAGAAAGAAAGAACATTAGATTGATGACCCAGAGTAGTGTCCAAAATTCATGACAGTGATTTCAATGACTGTTATAATCATTTTTAATTGAGTTTTTTCTGCAACTTGAATACAAGATTGGAAATTTTTAAAAAGCTCATCTTGGGCAAATGTTCATAATAAAAAATTCACAAGACAACATATAATTTCAAAGAGTTCAAAAAATTAAAATCTATCCATAAATTCTTTCCAGGAAAGAATGCATAGACTATAGAGAAATACCAAGGGCTTATTCCAACGAATTAGTAAAGCAGTACCATCCAGACTCTCAGGTCCTGGTGGTAAATAAGACCATGAAAGCACAGTTACTCCCAAAACTATTTGTTACTGTCCACAGATTTTAAGATAAAATGTCTTCTATGTATTCTTGCAAAGTTCCTCTTTCTTTCTATCAAAATTTATTTAGTGGACCTTATTCTGCTCATGCGGCAAATAACAAATTGCCATAAACTGAATGGTTTAAACAACAAACATTTATTTCTCATAGTTTTTCAGGTTGGGAAGTACAAGATCAAAGTGCCAGCATATTTAGTTTTTGGTGAGGGCTCACCTCCTGGTTTCTAGACTGACATCTTCTTGTCTTCTCATGTGATGGAGAGCAGAGAGAGAAAGGCTATCTCTCTCTTGTCTTTTCTTATAAGGTCATTATTCCCAGGCATGCGAGCTCCATCCTCATGACCTAATTACCTTCTAAAGGCCTCACTTCCAAATACCATTGCATGGTATTTAGGCTTCAACGTATGAATTTTGGGGTGATGAAAACATTAAGTCCATAGTATATACTGGAAGACACCATTACAGGTAAATAAAACAGATATGGTCTCTGAAATTCAAGGAAATTTATAATGACTATGTCATAAGATAAAGAAAAAGAATGTTGACATAGAAAATATGAACAGTAGTTAATGGGATTAGATAGGTAATGGGATTAGATAAATTTAGGTAATGGGATTAGATAAATCAATGTGGAGAAGATTTTTAAGTTGGCATGGAAAAATAAGAGCAGACAAGCAAAGGGCCAGGATTAAACATTCTCAAAAGAGGAAACAGTAAAACCCTTAAGCAGAAAGACAGTTGGCATATTTTAAGTAGTGGAAGGCCAAAGTAGAATGGAGCAAATTGAATGAAGGAGGTATTGGCAAAAGATTGGGATGGAAGGAAGGGAGAGCTTAGATTCAGAGAGCCTTCTTGGTCATTGGGAAGCCATGCTAGAGAATTATATGATCAGTTCTTTTCCTTTTAAAGATCACTGATTCCTGTATTTTTAAGTAGATTTTAGACAGGCAAGAGAGGACACACAGGGATCATTTAAGAAGTCATTGAAATAACTACATTAAAAAATATGGTGGCTTTAACAAAGTTGGAGTGGGAATGGAGAAAAATGAATGGATATCAGATATATTTTAGGGATAGAATGAAAAGGACTTACCAAAACTGGATATGGAAAGTATGGAAAAGGAATAAGTGGAACACGGCCTCTGAATCTCTGGCTTTAGCAAGTTGGTGGACAGTGATGCCATTTACTAAATGAGTATAAGGTTTTGGATAAAAAGAGAATCCAGGGCGCCTGGGTGGCTCAGTGGTTGAGCGTCCGACTTCGGCTCAGGTCATGATTTCACAGCTCGTGAGTTTGAGCCCCGCGTCAGGCTCTGTGCTGACAGCTCAGAGCCTGGAGCCTGCTTCTGTTTCTGTGTCTCCCTCTCTCTCTGCCCCTAACCCACTCACATTCTGTCTCTGTCTCTCTCAAAAATAAATAAAACATTTAAAAAAAAAATTAAAAATAAATAAATAAATAAAAGAGAATCCAGTCTTATGCTTCCCACACAAGAAGTTTGAAATGATTAAGTGGAAATGTCAAGTATAAATTTGACTATACCAATCTGAGTTTCAAAGAAATTGTTTTGGCTTGAGATATATTTTGAAAGTAATCACCAAACAGATGGCCATAAAATTTGGTGAGCAGTGAATATACAGCAAAAAAACAAAAAAAAAAAAAAAAAAAAAAAGCCACGACATAATTTGAAGGAACTCTAATATTTAAAGTTCTGATCGAACTTATTAAATCAGTGAGAATATTGAGAAGGAATGGCCAATAAATTAGGGAGAAAAACAGGACTGCATACTGTTGTGAAAGTTAGTATGAAAAGTTAGGTAGGAGTTTATAAAAGGTATGATAAATGTATAAACAGTTACTGAGAAATCAAATGAGATTAGGATAGAAACATTTTTTTTTTTAGTGGGAAATATGTAAGTCTTTGGTAGCTTTGAAGAGTTTTTGTGGACTGAGGTGGAGATTAGCAATGTTAACAGAGTATGTACAAAGTGATGAGTTGTCTAGACAATTAATCTTTAGAATTTTTCTATAAAAATGAGAACAGATAAATGGGTTCTTAGCTAGAGAGATATTTTAACTAAGTTGCTTTTTTTTTTATTTGTTTAAGGTGAAACAGAACAGAACATGGATTATAAAGACAAAAATGCTCCAAATGAAAATTCACAACAACAACGACAACAACAAAAAATGTGATGATACAAAGGAGAAAGGGGATAGACAAAGGAAGAATGTTCTTGAGAAGAAAACTAAGGACAGACTCTAGTTATTTAGGCTAGAATACATTGAAAGGATCTCCACTGTTTTCTAACCATATAGTTCAATATTCATATTGAGTCAAAATTAATTTCTCAGGATATATGAAGGAGCAGAGAGAAAAAATTCAAACTGAATCAGCATACAAGTGCAGAACTTTCATTTTATCTTCATTATTGCCCTCTGAGTTTTAGAAACTTCTGCTTCCATTAAGTTTACATGACAAATGCAAATCATCACTAAAATATTTCTCCTTACATGAAGAAATACTAGTTTGAAGAAGAAGAATATAATTTCTTTGAAAAACTATCAGAGGTTTGGGAACTATAATTTAAAACCAAATCAAACTTAACAAAACAAAATAAAACAACTCATTAAGAATTCTGATAAGCTCTCCAGGCAGGGATGGATATTTGACTTGGTAAGAAGATTTTGTAACCCGGTTCTTAGTACTCAAGACTTGTATATTCAACTGCCCCCTTTATGTCTATAGTTAGATATCTAATAAGCATCCAAAAATTAACACATCAATAATTAACACTTGATTTCCCCTTCTTTACTTCAAATCTGTTTCTGCCTCTGAACTTCTCATCTCTATAAATTCTAATAATGATCCATCCAGTTGAGCATGCCAAAACTTTATGAGCTATTATTGCCCCCTGCTCTCTTTCCTGCCTTTCCCAGTTGAATACCACAGCAGGTTGTATTGTCTCCAAATTGAGCATACAGAGAACTTGTCAGATTCTATTTCTAGCACTTCTACCCTACTCTAAGCCACTACTAGCTTTTGCCTAAAATAATGGAATACCCCCTGCCTGCTTTTACTCTGGTCTCTTTGTTATCTGTCCTCCACAAAGCAGTCACAGTGACCTTTTAAAAACATATCTCAGTTCATTCCAACTCCCTGCTATAAACTCTCTAATGTTTTCCCATCACCTTAGCATAGAAGGCCCCCATACACCTCTCATTTCCTACTCTTTTGTCCCTCACTTACTATGTTGTAGTACATTGTCCTTTTGGTCCCTTGAGTAAGCAAGGTACTTACCCAAGTATTCTCTCTGCTTGAAGCGGTCTTCTTTCTGATCTCAGACCTTCAGTCTTCTTATTATAATGGTCTCAATGGAAATATCCTCAGCTAAAAAGAAATTAAAAGTTATGAAATAACCCAAGAAAGATATAGCACTATGAAATAGCAGTAAGTCAAATGTGTTCAATAATGGGAAAAAAAAGTTTTCTATCAATTAAATGTTGCTGTCATATATATATATAAACAACGGGTAGCTTAGGAAAGTGAGGCTAGAGGTATGTGATTCCTTACACTGGTTGAAGACAATAAGACTGGTGTAATACATGATTTTCAGAAGAAGTAGTATCTAAGTAGGCCTGATAATTAACTATGTTATTCATATTATTATTTGTTAGATTTCTTAATTATAGTCAATGAGTATAGTAAATGAGCTTTATTAATGTATGTGAGTATACTGTTTTATTGTTATTTTAATGTTATTTTAAGCTGCAACTTTGACTTTTCAAATGAAATAGCTGATAATTGATTATCACTATGCAAAGTTTTAGCATTTAACAACAGCTTAAAATCTCAATTAATTTTGTTGGCATAATTTTATTAATACTTGGGCAATTAGAAAGCTGAAAGAGTGAGAGAGAAAGAGAGAGAGATGATGATATACAATTATAGATTGTGAAAGTTTAGCAAGGCTCCAAAATCATTTTTCTAACATTTTTCACCACCGACTGTATTTTGAGTGTCTTCCACAGTAAACACAAAAATTAGTCTTCAAATCTACTCTCAATCAACTAAAGGAAATGACAAACCACTTTATTATTGACACATACTTTGATTCTGGTTATTCCCACCCTTGGGTCAAAATTCTACCAGTTACATAATTTTAAAGACTTTAATCTGACATTAAATATTTGAATACAGTTGTTATATACTTAACACATATGCATATACTTTTCATTTACTATGTATCAGACACTGTGCTAGAGATCTATGCTACAGAAATCAATAAGACAATCCTGGTGCCTGTTATTATGAAGATGTCGTTTCTCAGAATAATTCTATACCCCTTGCAAAGTTGGTTTCCTATATTTGCTGTTTTAAGTGCAAAGAATTAAATCAAAGAAAACAAAAACCAAAAAAAAACACAAAAACTAAACGTGATCCAATGAGGGCAGAAGAGAAGGATCATACCATTTTTATTTTTAAATGGTGGCTCACTTAATATGGCTTAATGTTCATTATTTCTTAAATTGTTGCATTAACAGTTTACATTTAAATTACATTTCACTTCATAGGGGAAGGGAAGGAAAAATAAAATAAGATAAAAATAGAAGGTGGTGAACCATAAAACACTCTTAACTGTAAAGAATAAACTGAGGGTTCCTGGAGGGGAGATGGGTGAGGGAATGGGCTCAGTGGATGATGGCCACTATGGAGGGCACTTGTGATGAGTACTGGGTGTTATATGTAAGTGATGAATCACTAAATTCTACTTCTGAAACCAATACTACAGTGTATGTTAACCAAGTTGAATTTAAATAAAATCTTAGGGAAAAAATCACATTTCACTTTCCATATAGCATAAATAAAATATATAACCCTTTTGATAGTTTTATTCTATTTGTTATTCAGTCATCTATCTTAATAAATTATACCTTCCCATTAGCATATTACTATTATGGGGGTCTCTACAACAGTTGATGCTATTTTCATGGTAAAATTTATATATTATTGTATTTGAATCTCAAGATATATTACATTCAAGAATACTGTGTTTTTAGGACTCGAAAATAGACATGTGAACCTATTTCAACCATTTATGCATTTTTTTTTCTCATAAAGTATTAGCAGTGTTTTTTCTTTTAAAGTTTGTTTGTTCATTTATTTATTATTTTTTAATGTTCATTTATTTTTGAGAGAGAGACAGAGTGTGAGTGGGAAGCAGGCTCCAGGCTCTGAGCTGTCAGCACACAGCGCAACGTGGGGCTCGAACCCACAAACCACGAGATCATGACCTGAGCAGAAGTTGGAAACTGAAGTTTATTTATTTATTTTGAGAGAGAGAGTGTCCACTCATGAGTGGGGTAGGGGCAGAGAGAGGAGTGAGAGAATCACAAGCAGGCTCCACACTGTCAGAGGCCAGCCTCACATGGGGCTCAACTCCATGAACTGCGAGATCATGACCTAAGCCAAAACTAAGAGTTGGATACTTACCCATCTGCGCCACCCAGACTCCCCTAGCATTGTTTTTTTCTGATTTTACTCAATAAACATTGATTATGCATTAAATATTCTTTAGAAGGGCTTTCCAACTTCATTTAATGTTTTTTTATCCATTTCCTTCTTCCTCCATATTATTTTAAGATTCTCTGCATTTAGTCAGCTGATGTTTATGATTATCTACCTATATGTTTATCTACCTATCATCAAATCCTAGATTGTTTTTTCTATGATCATGAGGTATATGTTGAAATTCAAACAATAAACATACATAAAAAGTTCAGTTTCCTTATGAATATTTTCATTTCATCTGAAATTTATAATATTTATAGAATATATCTATAGAATATATATATAGATATATATAGAATATATATATCTATATATAGAGAGATATAGATATAGAATATATATATCTATATATATATATATACATACACATACCATGGAAAAAAATTTCATCTAGATTCCTGACAAAAATCACAGAGACTCATATTTGCTTCCTGGTTCCCTATCATGTCATTTACTCCTTTGTGAATCTGTCTTTCTTTTTCTCTCTCCCCGTTATGTTTGGGGTATTTTTTAAGTTTATTTATTTATTTTGAGAGAGAGAGACAGACAGATAGAGAGACTCAGGAGGGACAGAGAGAGGGGGAGAGAAAGAATCCCAAACAGGCTCCACACTGTCAGCGAAGAGCCTGATGTGGGGTTCGAACCCACAAACTGTGAGATCATGATCTGAGCAGAAATCAAGAGATGCTTAACTGACTGAGTCACCCAGGTGCACCCATTTGGGGTATCTGATAAGCCTCAGTTTACTCTGAGAATAATCCAAGACCATGCTTTATGGAAACTGGCATGCATTCTAACAGGACACATCAGGTATCCAAATCTATTCAGGTACCACCATAACCATAAACAGTGAGGCAAAAGTCACTAAAAAGAGTACAAAAAGGGAACAAGAGTGCAAAAAGAGTCACTAAAAAGGGAACAAGTTCCCAGAGCCAGCATACATTTTCTTATTCTTCAATACTTCCTCTCTACAAATATGGGTTTATAGAGTGTTCAATATTATCATTACTGCCGTGTACTTCTGATAAAACAGAATTTCCTCTTCTTCCATGCTACATCCATGTTTTCTACAGTTTCTGTTTGTAGATTTTTATGAATCTGTTTTGAAAAATTATGTACTTTATATTATATTAAAAATTTTATACATAATATTTTCCTTTTGGCATTATATATCTTAAGCAAATCCATGGACTCTACCCAAGACTTTTTACTTTTGCCTGTGTAAGTGGCAACTTTGTCTTATTTACCAAATATATACTTGGCTCTGACAGAAGAGTAGATTTAATACACTGTCTTTTGGCTATTAAAACTTCCATATCTATCAGCTTTAGGTGTGAAATATCACATAAAAGTAAAGTTCGATGTGGCTTCGTTTTATAATACTTTCAGCTTTCTACTTTAGCAAATTGCCACCAAACTGATGAGCTCCTGATTTACTACGGGTACTGATGACATCAAACCCTGAGAATTTGCTTTTAGCCATTTAATCATTTCACAATTTCCTATTTTACCAACAGAAGAGAACTTTTCCTTTGTCCATTGACAAAACAATTACTTCTAAATAGCAATAGAGCATTTTCTTTTTTCAACATCGATCAGGTTACAATACATTCCTAAAATAAAGAACAGACCTTTGAGCTTTGGAAGTTTTATTTTAAAAACTTACACTTAGAAAATACTTTAAATGACTCTCTTTCTTTGATGTTTAACCTCTAAATTGTGAATGGTATTCTGATTTGTTTTAATTGATGATAAAGGACCATAAATAAGGACATACATTAAATTTACATGGACCCTGAATTGAATCTCTATGGGGAACCCTAAAAGAAATTCACACATATTGATTTGGCTTTAATACACACATCATAAATCATCATATTTATCATAGCATTTGCAATTATGTAATGTCTTATAGGTCATCGACATGTGAAACTTGCAGCAAAAAGTTGAACCACACATTTAACTAGTCATCTGAGAAGTGTATTTGCCCTATGACAGCAAAACTTTGAGGAAGACATTTTTCAATAACTTGTACCATGGAAGAATATATTCAAGGCCTATCTGACTGTTAGTCAACTTGTCAGAATTTATAAATACATATAGGTAAACCCACATAGCCAATGTGTGAAAATAAATTTATATATATATATATATATATATATATATATATATATATATATATAGCTACATAGAAGTACTAGAATGAATGTATATAAAGTACCTTTTTGTTTATTTAAATAGTAACAGATTTTCCTAGGTTGAAGAGTAGTATATTCAATTTTAAATAAAATCACATTTTGAATTTGTAAGTACCATTTATCAGCCTGTGCCTCTGGGTCTAAGTCCATAGCAGAACCAGGATGTCCTTGCAGGGAGAAACCCTGAGAAGTGGTACAGCCTGGTTTATTTGCCCCAAATAAGGAAAAAAAATTAGCTTAGGAAATAAAACTTCCTATTCTGCTCACTGTCTTCTTGGGACATAAATTTAACTATAAATAGATTAACAATCAACTTTTTTTTAACCCAAATCTGGTTTTCATGCTTGGCTTCAAGGAGTTTTCAGAGTAAGTTCAGCCTTAGTCACAGCCTCTTTAGATGATACTTCTGGTAGCAAGGAATTGAAATTAAGTTGTCCAATCTGGTTAATTCTGTTGGATTTTGTATAATAAAAGAACATGTTCTTTTTCACTGTGTGTCTTTCACAGCAAAACATAATGCTTGCATCTGTTTCTGAGTAAAAGCAGAAAAATGAACACCCTATCCCTAATAGTGTTTGAACTATTCGCGTGATCATTTGTTCAGGAGGTGGAGAAGGAATTCTTACACTGGATGTGAGATCAGATTATAGGTTATCATACAGGTTCCTTCTAAGTTCAAGAATCTACAATTCTGTGGAAATACTTATAAGCAAAGGAAGACCAAAATACATTGAAGCAGGGTTATTTCAATAGCTTTTGAGATTATTTTGTTTCAACAGTGATTCAGGAGAGCATCTAAGGAAAGGGCACAGTAGTATATCTACTAGACAAGAGGACCTCAAACTGGCAAATACTTTTACAATTAATCAATTAGCAAACTCCCTTACACCTACAGTTATGATGATACCTTTGTTTCAATGTTTTCTATCGTTTCCAGTATGCTTTCTTACACTAAATTCCTAAGCCTCTTTGATTCTTAAGTTTGTATTGATTTATTTTACAGATACATATTAATGAATAGAAAACAGACAATTCTCATTCCAGAAATAGTACAGTAGCGTGTGTTGTACTAACTCCCCTACAAATAACAATTTGAAGCTCTGAAAACAGAAACAAAAACAGAAACATGACTTTGAAGAAAATTTCCTTTTGGGAAGATTTATAAGGATTACCAAGAAGCATTAGCTGCAAGCCTAAAATTGCTGAACAGAGATTTAAGCCATTAATCAATGAAGGAGAGACTGAATTTTGAGCTTGAGATTTGCCAATTTATAGGCAGTTGTTGAACACCTCACGCTTTCCATGGAAGGTCCACTTTTGGAATAAAGACAATAATCCAAAAGCATTTTCTCTTGACCAGAGAGTAAAACCAAGCACTTGAACCAGCAAAGTAGAGAACACCATGATTCTCCAAATTCAAGGCGATTAGCTATTATTTTATTATCTGTTAGAAATGAAATCAATATATTTCAGAACACAATAATATATCTGTATCATCTAAAATGGATTATAAATAATTTCCACTGCACAATCAAAAGCTACTTGGCATGCAAAAAAAAAAAAAAAAGGAAAATTTATCCCCCAAATAAGAGAAATCTGTAGTTAGTAAAAGTCTAAATACATGAATGGATCAGAAATATCAATAAAGAAAGGAAAACTGCTAAAAGGAATCAAATAGAAATTTTACATCTAAAGTACACAATATCTGAAATAGAAAAGTCACAAGAGGGGATATTGCTGAAAATAAAATATGTCCATGAATTTGAAGACCAATCAATAGACCTTCTACACTCAGAAGAAAAGAGGGAAAAAAAAACACCAAGGTTTATAAAAATGACTGTTTATGAAAGTCACTGTGACTGAAGAGTAAGTGACTAACAACACTCTTGGGGATATCAATTGTAAACTCAATTTAAAAAAATATGAAGGTGAAAAAAAGCAGAAAGATTTTGGAAAGAAGTTAAGACTTGGAGGAGGCAACAAGGTATGCACTGATATTCCAGGTTTCATTATTTGACCCTTCCTTCCTTTCATCCTTTCCTACTTTCTTTCTTTTCACTGACAGCAACAATCAAGACAGACACTTGGAGTAGCTTAAACTCTAATAGAAAATCCAATATCTTTCTGGAAGGAGAAACCAGGACACCCAAAGCTTCCAAAGAAGAAAAAGGGAATCAGAAAGGAGAAAGTCAAGGAACAGAAATGCAAATCAGGGTATACGTTCTGCCCAGGTTATCTGAATGACCCCTAAACTTGGCATTAAAAGGTAAATAAATAAATTAAAATTATACAAAAATTTTAAAAAGAGGGTAGAAGTTACAAAGAAAGAAAAAACAGAAAACTGACAGAAAACAAATAACTAAATGTACCTAAATCCAATAATATCAATAATTATATTAGATGTTAATATTCTAAACACTTTGATTAAAAGATTGAAACTATAATAATAGATAAAAAACAAAAGCAACTCTTGAGCTTCTAGGTAGATATACATAATGATAGGTGTATAATAACCAATCTCCTATAACTTCCCAAACTGAAAAATAACTGAATATAAATAGAAAAATCAACAAATCACAACAATGTGGTGGAACACACTCCTGCCTCACCTTCACTCCACCCTAATTCTTTTTGTGGAGCAAAGACAAAGGTTGGGTGGGATGCTACTGAAGGAGTATGAGGAAGTGTGGGAAGAACCAACAAAGAAGATTAAAGGCTTCCTAAATTTGAAAATTCTAAAAATGCAATGGGACAATCAGAGCATGGTATACAGAGAAAAACCTCATGTAAATTATTTACCTTATAATTTCAAAAGATATTTTCTTTAATGGAAAGAATCAGTTGAAATAGAATCAGAAGAAAGGGGCAAGGGTGTTTTAAAGGGACTGTAGTGAACAAATGGCTTCTGGGGAAGAAAATGTGCTAAGTAAAGAAAAAAGGGCTTTGCAGTAATTAAATGGTGAAGTGGAAAAGAAAAATAATTGACATTAAGCTAGGAATCTAGTAAAACACCACAATGTAAAAGAAAATGAATGATAGAGATATAAAGTCATTGCAGAAAATAAGAAACTGAAACTCACACAAATCAAGTGTAAGAGTTACACAGTTGACCCCTACAACCCATCATGAGTTTGCACTGTGTGGGACCACTTACATGCAGATTTTCTTGTCAATAAATATATTGGATGTTTTTTAGAAATGTGCAAAACTTAAAAAAAAATTTGCAGGTGAAATGCACAGCCTAGAAATACAAAAAAAAGAAAACCCACAAAAAACAAGAAACAAAAAAAGAAGAAGGAGGAAGAGGAGGAGGATGAGGAGGAGGAGGAGAAAAAGCTAGGTATTATTGTATGAATATAGTATATAACACATGTAAAATACAAAGTATGTGTTAATCTATTATTTATGTTATTGGTAAGGCTTCTGGTCAATAGTAAGCTATTAGTAGTTAAGTTTAGGGGAAGTTAAATGTTATATGTGGATTTTCCACTGCATGAGGGGGTGGCACCCCTAAACACCATGTTGCTTAACGGTCAGCTGTATACTCAAACAAGCATGAAAACTACTTTGAATCAAACTCAAAATCTAAGATGAAATAGACATGCATAGGAACAAATAAAACAACAACAACAGTGAATTTACAAAAGAGATGGAAAAAGACATATCAAACTCAGAAAACACACAAAAAAGTAAATAACATTGTTCCCAAGGGAGAAAAGATTAAAGTGAAAATTTAATGAGGGACATTGAAGAAAAAGAGGAAAACTATCTAGATCACAAAGTCAATGTAAGTTAATATAAAAGGGTGAAAAAGAAAGAAGTGGAAATGCAAGACTATCACAGAAAGAATCATATTCATGTTACCTCAGAATTCTTGATTACAAACCACAATGACAAAAACAATGGAGCAGAATTAACATTTAAATCTATAATGCAAAACAACTCTCTGGAAATAGGAAAGTCTGGACATATATATCCATTAAAAGGGTTTACCAAGTATTCTGGAATGTTAACACCAAACAATACTGAGACCTGGAGTGCCTGCGTAGCTCAGTGGGTTAAGCGTCTGACTTCAGCTCAGGTCATGATCTCTCAGTTCGGGTCATGATCTCATGGTTCATGAGTTTGAGCCCCACATTGGGCTCTGCAGCCTGCTTCAGATTCTGTGTTTCCCTCTCTCACTGCCCCTCCTCTGCTCATGCTCTCTCTCTCAAAAATAAATAAACATTTAAAAAAATTTTAAAAACCCAATACTGAGATCTTTTGTAATTAAACTACTAGATTTCAAAGGTAGATTAAAATCTTCAAAGCTTTCAGGACAAATGATCAAATGACTCATAAAAATTTGACTAGCAATTTTAAGACCAACATAAAAAGCCAGACAACAATGGAGTAATAGAGAAGTATTTTTTTAACTCAAATTGTGAACCAAGATTTTACATCCAGCTAATCTCTCATTCAAATATTCTCTTTAATAATTGAAAACAATTTTCAACATATAAGTAAGGAAGAGATTTTATAGCCATTAACCAACACCTCTTCAGACATCTACTTAGAGGATAAGTTTATATTTCTCCCATCTTCACAAATGTAAAAACAAACAAGTTTACATTTGTTTAGCCTCTACATTACTTCTTTTCTATCTCATTGATATCTAACCCAATTTTTGTCATTTGTGAGGGCAAGATGGAGTCACTCATGTCAAGCAGGACTCATGTCGGGCAGTGATATAAACATACCAGGCTGTTGCAGCTAAGACCAGATATCACAGAAACCAGCATAGGCTGGCAACATTCAGAACTGATAACCAGCAGAACCAGAGGAGGTCTACAAAGGCCCAAGACTGATTAAAGTCTTTTAAAAAGGGATAATTTTTGCAGCAAACTATCAGACTGTCCCCACTCTGACCCTTTTACATCTGACCATTTCAAAATGGCAACTGCTGCCAAAGGATCTGCCCAATTGATCTCTGAACAGATCAGAGATTCTCCACTGCTTGAACATAATAAGTAGCATGAGCCCAGAGCTGACCTGGACCACACTGAGGCCCCATCTCAATTGAGTGCTCACAGACTGAATGTTTGGTTTGTTAACTTCCTACCCCTTGTTGTATCTTGTTTGTTGGTGTGACTTTGTATTGTTCTTTGCTTTGTATGATGTGTAGGAAGCCAAGTTAAATGCGTACTGAAATGTCATTGAGTTTGGAATCCTGAACCTGCTTCATAATTATGTTAACCTTGCTCTATGATTCAATAAAGCTGACATGGAAAGACACAACTCACGTATGCACCCTCATAGCATGCTTGTAACATCACTAAACATCTTTTCTTTGTGTTTATTTCTGTTTTTGTTTTTTTCTAATTTCTTAATATGGGCTTTGAAATCACTAATTTTTGACTTTTAAAATTTGTGAATATAAATTTTAATGTTATAAATTCCTCTCAAATATATTTTCTTACAAGTTTATATGTAGAATTTTATTACTTCAATTTTAAAATTATTTTTTAATTTTCATTAAAAACTCTCCTTTAAACGTAGTTATTTAGGAATATCCTTAAATTATTCAATACATGGTGATTTCAATGTATTTTTAGGCCTCTTTAATGATTGTGCTTTATTTTAGGACTGTTATATTTTCAAAACATATTTTGGATCACTCATTAAGTATTCACCTGCTTATTGAGAGCTGTTATTTGAGTGGTCACAAGGCATTGGCTAACCAAATAGACTTTGGAGTCTAAATGATAGATTTAAATATTCATCCTGCCAGTTAATAGTTACATCCCTTTTAATCATCTCTTCCTCAGGTTCTTTATCTCTAAAGTGAATACAGCAGAAGTACCCAAATTATAGGTTATTTGTGACAACCTAATGACCTAATATATGTAAAGAATTCTGAACATTTTCTTGCACATAGTAAGAACTATATAAAATGTAGGTAACTAATGATATGGTATCAATTTTGTAGATATGTTTAATTTTTAACCATTATATGTATATTTCTGTACATATCTAATATATCACACTTGATAACTGCAGTTTTCAATTAATCTTTTTCATCACTGATTGCTTTTTCTGTTATTTCCATGTTTAAAAGTCAGGTGTTAAAATCACCTACACTCGTGATGGATTTATATGTTCATCAAGGGACAAATATATTTAAATTTATTTAAACTGAGGATTAGAAAAGGTCCCAAATCATTTTGTAAAGCTGAAATAACATTATCAAATTATTTGATACACATACCGCATGAAATAAAAAATGTTCCCCACTGTTACTTAGAAACATAAATGGTAATAATAACAAATAATAAATATTAGCAAGAATACATGAGGAACTGTGGATATTACACCAAATAATATTTGTCTCCTAGGATAAGCCTTTGTTTAGCTCCCTCACTCATTCAGTTAGGGCTGGACTATTTGACCCATGGAATAGAAGATAAGTAACAGTTTGTGACTGCCAAGCTTCTGTTAAAAAAAGTACTGTAGTTTACATGGTAGTCTTGGACTGCTCAATCTGGGGGAAGCCCTACTCCACATGCCGCGGAGACTCAAGAAGTCCTATGAAAGATTCTACATAGAGAGGAAACAACTCGCTGGCACAAACTGCCAAGCATGTTCAAAAGACTCCCTGAAAGTGGATCCTTCAGTTCCAGTCAAGACTCTGGATAATTGCATCATTAGCCATCTCGTGAGAAATTCTGAGCTAGAACACCCAGGTGAAATGCTGCCAATTTGTGTACTTAAAATATAAGGGGAAATAATAAATGATTATTATTTGTGTTAGCTAGTTGTTATACAGCAACAGATATGTAATGTAGATTTCTAAAAATAATAGTACTTCATATACAAGTAAAAGAATAAAAGGCAAATATAGCTCAATCTAGTAAAGTTTATCTATAAAATGATCTCTGATAAATGAGAAAAACAATGTCAAATTCAGATGGTGACTACCTTCACGAAAAATGTTTGGCAAAATTAAAGTTAATTCCTAATAAAAAAGCTCTTGTCAAATTCAGAATAAAAGGAAACTTCTTTAACTTAGTTGACAAGAAACTGTTCATACACATTTAAAAGTGAAACATTTGTGACACTGTTATTAAAGACAAGAACAGGCAAGTTTGGCTGCTTTGCTACTTAGTACTATATAATGTTCTACTAGGAGATTAGTGGTTGCCTTTGGCTGGGAATGGAATAGGTAATGACTGCAAATGGGTACAAGGAATCTTTTCAGGTGAAAGAAATGTTAAAATTCAATTATGGAGATGATGTCACAATTTTCTAAATTTATGACAAAATATTGAATTGCACACTTAAAATAGGTGAACTCCATGTTGTGTAAACTATACCTTCATAAAATTCAAAAAAGGGACCAAAAATTAAAATGTATTGGCATCCTAGACAATGTTTAAAGTCAACAACAAAACAATTGGGTATGTATAAACATTGTAAAAAGATAAAAGATAAAACTGCCATTATTTGCTGGAGATCGTATCACCTAAATGGGTTATTCAAGACAAGAATAAGAGATCAGCAAGGTCTCTGGCTATGAGATCATCATATCAAACACATTATCGTTCCTATATATCACCAGTAACCATAAAGCAAATATAATGTAAAAAGCTTTCAAACACAATGATTCCAAAATGAATATTATCTAAAATGAAATGAGGAAGACCAATAAAAATAAAAAGTAAAAAACTTCACTTAGAACATAAAAAATATAATTTAGTAAATGGAGGGGCATTACCAACGCTCTGGATGGGAAACTCACTATAGAAAAAAAGAAATTACTTGAGAAATTAGTGTTTACTGTAAATAAATCTGAGTGAAATTAAAAACAAAAAGGAACTTCATAAGCCAATTCAAAAAGTATAAAAGAAGTAATCACAGAGATTACCAAGATGATGAATATAAATAACACTGAGAAAATAATTTCCCAGTAAAATGTCAACCATAATAAAAAGGTATAGATATTAAAACAAGCTGCTAAATTTTTAAATGTCATATCTCCATTGATTCAGTCAGATTCATTTCTGAAAATTTAACTTACAAAAATATATATTAGCCAACAGAAAAAGGCAATGATGTATATATTAGGGATATTGTTTAAAATAGAAAAGAGTAAAAAATAACATAGTCCAAAGTAACATTAATAGAGTCTGAATAGAACACTATGCAGCAATTAAAAATACCAGTGTTCTATAAATATTTATATATTTTTTAAATTTTTTTTAACGTTTATTTATTTTTGAGACAGAGAGAGACAGAGCATGAATGGGGGAGGGTCAGAGAGAGGGAGACACAGAATCTGAAACAGGCTCCAGGCTCCGAGCTGTCAGCACAGAGCCCGACGCGGGGCTCGAACTCACGGTCCATGAGATCATGACCTGAGCCGAAGTCGGCCGCTTAACCGACTGAGCCACCCAGGCGCCCCTTCTATAAATGTTTAAATGGAACAGTCTTCAAGATAATGTGTTTATAGTTAAGAGTACAGATGTAACATCTAAATTATATAGATTTAAATTCTGGCTCTACCATCCCTAAGCCATATAATCTTTTGTTGGGTAACCCAACATTCTATGCTTAATTTTTCTTATTTTTTAAGATAGCTAATATTATGAATATCTCAGAAGGTTTTGTGATATGAAAAGAATTAATATACTCTACCATGTGTCATATGGGAATTAAAACAAGATCAATACTATATACTTATTATAATTTCCAAAACCTGGGTCACTAACAACACAAAATATTGGTAATGATATGGAATAACAGGACTTGCATTCATTGATGTTGGGAATGCAAAATGGTACAGCTACTTTGGAAGACTGTAAAAATTTCTCACAAAACTAGATAAAATTTAACCATATGATGAAGCAATTACACTCCTTGGTACCCACCCAAAAGAGTTGAAGATTTAAGGCCATGCAAAAACCTGCCCACAGGTTTACTCCTAATTGCCAAAACTTGAAAGTGATCAAAATGCCCTCCAGTAGGTGAGTGGATAAATAATGCAGTATATTCAAACAATGGAATATTATTCAGTGCTAAAAAGAAATGAACTAACAAGCTATTAAAAGACATGAAGAAAACTTCAATGCATATTACTGAGTGAAAGAAATCTATTTGAAATAGCTACATACTCTATGATTCCAACTATATGACATATTATAAATGTCCAAACTATAGAGACATTAAAAGATCAGGTATGAGTAGGTAGAGTATCGAAGATTCTTAGGGTGGTGATTCTGTATGATATTATAATAATGAATATATATATCATCATATATTTGTCTAAACCAATTGAATGCATACCACTAAGAGTGAATATTAAAATAAACGGTGAACTTTGGGTGATTATATTTCTATGTCAGTTCATCCTTGGGAAAAAAAAAAGTATCATTCTGGTGAGTGATACTGATAATGGGTGGGGGGCTTGCATGTGTAGGGGCAGTGTATATGTGGGAAATCTCTGTTCTTCTCTCAGTTTTGTTGTAAACCTAAAACTGTTCTAAATAATAAAGCCTTAAATACAAAACAAAAAAACTGTATACATATATAATAACCCCAGGGAGTATACAATAAATTGACAAACATAATTAACACTACATGCAAATATATACATATATACATATATATGAATGTGAGACAGGAAACCATCAAAACCCTAGAGGAGAAAGCAAGAAAAAAACCTCTCTGACCTCAGCCGCAGCAATATCTTACTTGACACATCTCAAAAGGCAAGGGAATTAAAAGCAAAAACGAACTATTGGGACCTAATGAAGATAAAAAGCTTCTGCACTGCAAAGGAAACAATCAACAAAACTAAAAGGCGACCAACGGAATGGGAAAAGATATTTGCAAATGACATATCGGACAAACGGCTAGTATCCAAAATCTATAAAGAACTCACCAAACTCCACACCCAAAACACAAATAATCCAGTGAAGAAATGGGCAGAAGACAAGAATAGACACTTCTCTAAAGAAGACATCCAGATGGCCAACAGGCACATGAGAAGATGCTCAACGTCACTCCTCATCAGGGAAATACAAATCAAAACCACACTCAGATATCACCTCATGCCAGTGAGAGTGACTAAAATGAACAAATCAGGAGACTATAGATGCTGGAGAGGATGTGGAGAAATGGGAACCCTCTTGCACTGTTGGTGGGAATGCAAACTAGTGCAGCCACTCTGGAAAACAGTGTGGAGGTTCCTCAAAAAATTAAAAATAGGTCTACCCTATGACCCAGCAATAGTACTGCTAGGAATTTACCTATGAGATACAGGAGTGATGATGCATAGGGTCAATTGTATCCCAATGTTTATAGCAGCAATTTCAGCAATAGCCAAATTATGAAAAGACCCTGAATGTGCATCCATTGATGAATGAATAATGAAGTTGTGGTTTATATATACAATGGAATACTACTTGGAAATGAGAAAGAATGAAATACGGCCTTTTGTAGTAACATGGATGGAACTGGAGAGTGTTATGCTAAGTAAAATAAGTCATACAGAGAAAGACAGATACCATATGCTTTCAGTCTTATGTGGATCCTGAGAAACTTAACAGAAGACCATAGGGGAGGGGAAGGGGAAAAAAAGTTATAGAGAGGGAAGGAGGCAAACCATAAGAGACTCTTAAAAACTGAGAATAAACTGAGGGTTGATGGGAGGTGGGAGGGAGGGGAAAGTTGGGATGAGCACTGGGTGTTGTATGGAAACCAATTCGACAACAAATTTCATATTTAAAAAAATTAAAAACATCTGGGAAAAAAACAAAAAATGTATATGTATATAATAACCCCAGGGAGTATACAATAAATTGAAAATATAATTAATACTACATGCAAATATATACATACATATATATATATATATACACACACACACAACTATACAACTATATGCGTATATGTGTGTGTCTATATGTGTGTGTGTGTGTGTGTGTGTGTGTGTATAACTATACAACACGGAGAAGAGGCACTAGAAGAAAACTTACATTCTACTGAATATTATTTGCAAGTATGTATGCTATGTTTGCATTAATTTCTAAAAACTAAGTTAAAAGTCTTCTTTTACACTTTTGTAATGTTTTTATTTATTCTTGAGAGAGAGAGAGAGAGAGACAGAACTCGAGTGGGGGAGGGGCAGAGAGAGAGGGAGACAGAATCCGAAGCAGGCTCCAGCTCTGAGCTGTCAGCACAGAGCCCGATGTGGGGCTAGAACTCATGAACCATGAGATCATGACCTGAACTAAAGTCTGACAGTTTACTGACTGAGCCACCCAGGTGCCCCTAAAAGCTTATTTTAAAATAGCATGGTATCATGGTAATTGTGTTGAAAGAAACAATTTAGGTCATTGGAGAATCAAGATAGAACTAGTATAAAAAAATCCATGTATGTGTGGAAATTTAGTATACAATCAATGTGTCTCTTCAAATTAGTGACCTTTTTTTCCATTCAAAAGCCATAAACTTCATGATGCCTGGTTGAATATATGGGACCAAAAACAAAAGCCAAGAGAATTTATTCTTACAAAAATTTTTCTATAAATTTAAGCATAAAGATAGAGATACTCTATTACCTAATTATAAGAGATCTAGTTTCTGGTAAGTATATTCATGTCACAGCTTAATTGCAGTTTTTCTTCAAATGTTTTTTTCCAAAAAAGTTCAGAAAATCTTTATGGTTAGGCTAGATATTTGTTTTCTTAATGTGACTTCTGCTTCCAGATATGAAGAAGCAGCTTGTATCAGATAAATCTTCCTAAAGAAAAATAATTAACAGCTCTATGAAAGTAAAAAAGAATATCTTTTTGGATTTATTTGACCAATCAGGGCACCCAAAACTTGAGGGACACTGATCTCATAGGAAAGGGAAAGCAAACAAACAAACAAAAGTCTTCCCCAAATCTAGCTATACAGGGCAAAGGTCAAAGTACCCATTCAAAAAGTGACAGCTGAGAGCTAACTAACCAACCAGAGCATTTGGCAGCCTTGTGATATTAAGGAAACAAACAAACAAACAAACATAAATTAGATTTCAGAGACTACCAAGAACCAATTGAATAGCCCACGTTTTTATTTAAGATTCTTAAAGCAAAACATCTAGGAATCAGAGCAAATAAGAAATAGGCCAGCCCTACAAACACTAAAATACAGACTCAAATCACCTTATTCCATGATTAGATCACAATAACAGGCTATAAAAAGAAAAGTAGATCATTTATGCAAAAAAAAAATATGTTTCAAGGCTTCCAACAATTTTATACATAAAGGTCAGCAGCAAACAAGCAAACAAAACATTTGCCAGGTCTGACAAGGAATAGCATCAACTGATTAAAAATTAAGATATTAAAGACAGAAAATAGAAATGGACTCATAAGTAATCAAGAAAGTGGAGTTGTGTCAGTCTTAAATGATTAATACTAAGAAAATAGGTGATTAGATGGAGAATGTTATTAGAAAACCTATACACTTGTGAAAAAACTCTACAACTGAAATACATTAATGGAAATTAAGTACATAATATATTTAACACAAATTAGAAGCAGCATGAGAAAGACAGTGATCTAGAAGACAGGTCACAGACTATATTAAGGTCAAAGCATAGAAATGAGAAAAATGAAAGATACCGAAAAGAATTTGGGGAAAGTTATAAGAAAGATGATAAAATCATACAGTTTATATTTAACTGAGGTATCAGAAGACAGATGGGAAACAGGAAAAAGCATGATTAAATATATACTGTCAGGGATTTTCAATAGTAATAAATGACATTAAAAAACAGGTTCAAGTATTTCTAGGAACCCCCAGGTAGGTGATAGCAAAGAAAACTATACCTTGGAACATCATAGCAAAACTGCTCCAAATTAAAATAATAATAATAATTAATAATAAAAATAAATCTTACAATTATCCCCCAAAATCACTACATTTTCTGAAAGATTTTGAATATATGCAATATATTGAAACCTTTAACCGGATAATTCATTAAAGAATTTAGAGAAATTACAGTTGGTAAATGCTATTCTGTAATTAATCCATATCTTTCAAAGTATTATCCCTATCAAAAATTGTCACAAATTTTCTGGTTTAATATGAAATTACACCTAGATTATTGATAAATAACTGTCAATACATTTTTTTCATTTCCTCTTGTTGATTTGCCCTTTAACTAGAATGTATAAGTGTATATTAGTTTCCCAGTGTTGCCATAATAAATAACCATAAAATCAGTGTCTTAAAACAACATAAATTTATTCCCTCACAGTTCTGGAGACAAAGAAGTCCAAAATCAAAATGTCAGGGAAGCCACACTGCCTCTAAAGACTTTGAAAAGCAATCCTTCATTGCCTCCTATAGCTTCCCTTAGCCCCAGGTGATCCTTGGTTTACAGCTGTGTAATTCCAACTCTGTCACTGTCTTCACATGGCTTTTTTACTTTATATGTGTCACTATGTGTCCTCTCCTCTTTTAAGGACACCAGTCACTTATTCAGAGCTCCTCCTATTCTAGTATGAGCACATCTAAATTTAACAAGTTATATCTTTAGACATCCCAAATTCAAATAATGTCACATCCTGAGTTCTCGAGGGACATAATCTTTGAAGGATTCTATTCAGTCCACTACAAGGTGTGATTAAACAATTAATTTTGCTTGACTGGAACCTATTTTAACCTTGTGCTTCTATAAGCTCTGTTAATTGTAACAGCAGTTAAGATAATGCTGAAGTACTTCTATATGGACTAGTTCATAAGCTCTATATATGTCAAAGCAGAAAATCAGTAAGCATTCAAAGTAATTTTTGCTTAATTAACTTAAATACTTCTAATTTTCATTCATGCCTTACTGGATAGTAAAGCAAGTGAATATAAAGAGATGACAGAGGCTGACTTAGGGTACTATGTTTATTTTACTAGGCTGTTTATATATAATTTGAATAATAAATGTCTTCAAATTTATTTTTAAAATCACATTTTTTACTATTACTAACAGTTTGTTTTAGAGTAATTAGCATTGAAAACTAAAATCAAATAAAAATTAAAAATAAATATTGATTTGTACATTTATTTAGTGTAGCTCACCAGGAGGAAAAAGTCCCACAGACATGGAAGAGTGTTTATCCAACTCTCCCCTTTCCATTTATACTTAAAAAAAACCGGAGAAGGGAAGATGGCGGCATAGGAGGACGCTGGGCTCACCGTGCATCCTGCTGATCACTTAGATTCCACCTACACCTGCCTAACTAACCCAGAAAACCACCAGAAGACTAGCAGAATGGAGTCTCCAGAGCCAAGCGCAGACGAGAGGCCCACAGAAGAGGGTAGGAAGGGTGGAGAGGCTGTGCGCCTGCACGGACAGGCGGGAGGGAGCCAGGGCAGAGGGGCAGCCTGCTGGCCAAACAGAGCCCCCGAGTCTGGCTTGCAAAAGCAGAGGGGCCAGACGGAGTGTGTTCAGACAGCAAGGGCGACTTAGCATCTGGAGGTCATAAGTTAACAGCTCTGCTCGGAAAGCGGGAAGGCTGGAGGACAAAGGGAGGGAGCATTGCTGAGCCCCCTGACGACAGAGCTCAGTTTGTTGGGGAACAAAGGCACTCACCAGCGCCATCTCCCTCGCCCATCCCCCAGCCAAAATCCCAAAGGGAACCAGTCCTGCCAGGGAACTTGCTCGCTCTGCGCAAAGCTGTGCTTCTGCGGAGCCAACCCTCCGGCAGCGGGTCTGACTCCCTCCCGCTGCCACAGGGCCCCTCCTGAAGTGGATCACCTAAGGAGAAGTGAGCTAAGCCTGCCCCTCCTGCCCCCGAGCACCTTGCCTACCCACCCCAGCTAATACGCCAAATCCCCAGCACCACAAGCCTGGCAGTGTGCAAGTAGCCCAGATGGGCCACATCACCCCACAGTGAATCCCGCCCCTAGGAGAGGGGAAGAGAAGGCACACACCAGTCTGACTGTGGCCCCAGCGGTGGGCTGGGGGCAGACATCAGGTCGGACTGCGGCCCCGCCCACCAACTCCAGTTATACACTGCACAGGGGAAGTGCCCTGCAGGTCCTCACCACTCCAGGGACCATCCAAAATGACCAAACAGAAGAATTCCCCTCAAAAGAATCTCCAGGAAATAACAACAGCTAATGAACTGATCAAAAAGGATTTAAATAATATAACAGAAAGTGAATTTAGAATAATAGTCATAAAATTAATCGCTGGGCTTGAAAACAGTATAGAGGACAGCAGAGAATCTCTTGCTACAGAGATCAAGGGACTAAGGAACAGTCATGAGGAGCTGAAAAGCGCTTTATTTATTTATTTTTTTTTTTTTAATTTTTTTTTCAACATTTTTTATTTATTTTTGGGACAGAGAGAGACAGAGCATGAACGGGGGAGGGGCAGAGAGAGAGGGAGACACAGAATCAGAAACAGGCTTCAGGCTCCGAGCCATCAGCCCAGAGCCTGACGCGGGGCTCGAACTCACGGACCGCGAGATCGTGACCTGGCTGAAGTCGGACGCTTAACCGACTGCGCCACCCAGGCGCCCCATGAAAAGCGCTTTAAACGAAATGCAAAACAAAATGGAAACGACGACAGCTCGGATTGAACAGGCAGAGGAGAGAATAGGTGAACTAGAAGATAAAGTTATGGAAAAAGAGGAAGCTGAGAGAAAGAGAGATAAAAAAATCCAGAAGTATGAGGGGAAAATTAGAGAACTAAGTGATACACTAAAGAGAAATAATATACGCATAATTGGTATCCCAGAGGAGGAAGAGAGAGGGAAAGTTGCTGAAGGGGTACTTGAAGAAATTATAGCTGAGAACTTCCCTGAACTGGGGAAGGAAAAAGGCATTGAAATCCAAGAGGCACAGAGAACTCCCTTCAGACGTAACTTGAATCGATCTTCTGCACGACATATCATAGTGAAACTGGCAAAATACAAGGATAAAGAGAAAATTCTGAAAGCAGCAAGGGATAAACGTGCCCTCACTTATAAAGGGAGACCTATAAGACTCGTGACTGATCTCTCCTTTGAAACTTGGCAGGCCAACTGAGAACAAACTGAGGGTTGATGGGGGGTGGGAGGGAGGGGAGGGTGGGTGATGGGTATTGAGGAGGGCACGTGTTGGGATGAGCACTGGGTGTTGTATGGAAACCAATTTGACAATAAACTTCATATATTGAAAAAAAATGAATAGAATCCTACAGTAAAAAAAAAAAAATAACCTACTTGGGTTCTGCTGAGCTGAAAAAATTAAAAAAAAGAAAAAGAAAGAAACTTGGCAGGCCAGAAAGGATTGGCATGAGATCTTCAATGTGCTGAACAGAAAAAATATACAGCTGAGAATCCTTTATCCAGCAAGTCTGTCATTTAGAATAGAAGGAGAGATAAAGGTCTTCCCAAATAAACAAAAACTGAAGGAATTTGTCACCACTAAACCAGCCCTACAAGAGATCCTAAGGGGGATCCTGTGAGACAAAGTACCAGAGACATCACTACAAGCATAAAACATACAGACATCACAATGACTCTAAACCTGTATCTTTCTATAATAACACTGAATGTAAATGGATTAAATGCGCCAACCAAAAGACATAGGGTATCAGAATGGATAAAAAAACAAGACCCATCTATTTGCTATCTACAAGAGACTCATTTTAGATCTGAGGACACCTTTAGATTGAGAGTGAGGGGATGGAGAACTATGTATCATGCTACTGGAAGCCAAAAGAAAGCTGGAGTAGCCATACTTACATCAGACAAACTAGACTTTAAATTAAAGGCTGTAACAAGAGATGAAGAAGGGCATTATATAATAATTACAGGGTCTATCCATCAGGAAGAGCTAACAATTATAAATGTCTATGCGCCGAATACTGGAGCCCCCAAATATATAAAACAATTACTCATAAACATAAGCAACCTTATTGATAAGAATGTGGTAATTGCAGGGGACTTTAACACTCCACTTACAGAAATGGATAGATCATCTAGACACATGGTCAATAAAGAAACAAGGGCCCTGAATGACACATTGGATCAGATGGACTTGACAGATATATTAAACTCTGCATCCCAAAGCAACAGAATATACTTTCTTCTCGATTGCACATGGAACATTCTCCAAGATAGATCATATACTGGGTCACAAAACAGCCCTTCATAAGCATACAAGAATTGAAATTATACCATGCATACTTTCAGACCACAATGCTTTGAAGCTTGAAATCAATCACAGGAAAAAGTCTGGAAAACCTCCAAAAGCATGGAGGTTAAAGAACACCCTACTAACGAATGAGTGGGTCAACCAGGCAATTAGAGAAGAAATTAAAAAATATATGGAAACAAACGAAAATGAAAATACAACAAACCAGACGCTCTGGGATGCAGCAAAGGCAGTCCTGAGAGGAAAATACATTGCAATCCAGGCCTAACTCAAGAAACAAGAAAAATCCCAAATACAAAATCTAACAGCACACCTAAAGGAAATAGAAGCAGAACAGCAAAGGCAGCCTAAACCCAACAGAAGAAGAGAAATAATAAAGATCAGAGCAGAAATAAACAATATAGAATCTAAAAAAACTGTAGAGCAGATCAACGAAACCAAGAGTTGGTTTTTTGAAAAAATAAACAAAATTGACAAACCTCTAGCCAGGCTTCTGAAAAAGAAAAGGGAGATGACCCAAATAGATAAAATCATGAATGAAAATGGAATTATTACAACCAATCCCTCAGAGATACAAACAATTATCAGGGAATACTATGAAAAATTATATGCCAACAAATTGGACAACCTGGAAGAAATGGACAAATTCCTAAACACCCACACGCTTCCAAAACTCAATCAGGAGGAAATAGAAAACTTGAACAGACCCATAACCAGCGAAGAAATTGAATCGGTTATCAAAAATCTCCCAAGAAATAAGAGTCCAGAACCAGATGGCTTCCCAGGGGAGTTCTACCAGACGTTTAAAGCAGAGATAATACCTATCCTTCTCAAGCTATTCCAAGAAATAGAAAGGGAAGGAAAACTTCCAGACTCATTCTAGGAAGCCAGTATTACTTTGATTCCTAAACCAGACAGAGACCCAGTAAAAAAAGAGAACTACAGGCCAATATCCCTGATGAATATGGATGCAAAAATTCTCAATAAGATACTAGCAAATCGAATTGAACAGCATATAAAAAGAATTATTCACCATGATCAAGTGGGATTCATTCCTGGGATGCAGGGCTGGTTCAACATTCGCAAATCAATCAACGTGATACATCACATTAATAAAAGAAAAAATAAGAACCATATGATCCTGTCAATCGATGCAGAAAAGGCCTTTGACAAAATCCAGCACCCTTTCTTAATAAAAACCCTTGAGAAAGTCGGGATAGAAGGAACATACTTAAACATCATAAAAGCCATTTATGAAAAGCCCACAGCTAACATCATCCTCAATGGGGAAAAACTGAGAACTTTATCCCTGAGATCAGGAACATGACAGGGATGCCCACTCTCACCACTGTTGTTTAACATCGTTTTGGAAGTTCTAGCATCAGCAATCAGACAACAAAAGGAAATCAAAGGCATCAAAATTGGCAAAGATGAAGTCAAGCTTTCACTTTTTGCAGATGACATGATATTATACATGGAAAATCCGATAGACTCCAACAAAAGTCTGCTAGAACTGATACATGAATTCAGCAAAGTTGCAGGATACAAAATCAATGTACAGAAATCAGTTGCATTCTTATACACTAACAATGAAGCAACAGAAAGACAAATAAAGAAACTGATCCCATTCACAATTGCACCAAGAAGCATAAAAATACCTAGGAACAAATCTAACCAAAGATGTAAAAGATCTGTATGCTGAAAACTATAGAAAGCTTATGAAGGTAATTGAAGAAGATATAAAGAAATGGAAAGACATTCCCTGCTCATGGATTGGAAGAATAAATATTGTCAAAATGTCAATACTACTCAAAGCTATCTACACATTCAATACAATCCCAATCAAAATTGAACCAGCATTCTTCTCAAAACTAGAACAAGCAATTCTAAAATTTATATGGAACCACAAAAGGCCCTGAATAGCCAAAGCAATTTTGAAGAAGAAGACCAAAGCAGGAGGCATCACAATCCCAGACAATAGCCTCTACTACAAAGCTGTAATCATCAAGACAGCATGGTATTGGCACAAAAACAGACACAGAGACCAATGGAATAGAATAGAAACCCCAGAACTAGACCCACAAATGTATGGCCAACTAATCTTTGACAAAGCAGGAAAGAACATCCAATGGAAAAAAGACAGTCTCTTTAACAAATGGTGCTGGGAGAACTGGACAGCAACATACAGAAGGTTCAAACTAGACCACTTTTTCACACCATTCACAAAAGAAACTCAAAATGGATAAAGGACCTGAATGTGAGACAGGAAACCATCAAAACCTTAGAGGAGAAAGCAGGAAAAGATCTCTCTGACCTCAGCTGTAGCAATCTCTTACTCGACACATCCCCAAAGGCAAGGGAATTAAAAGCAAAATGAACTACTGGGACCTTATGAAGATAAAAAGCGTCTGCACGGCAAAGGAAGCAGTCAACAAAACTAAAAGGCAAACAACGGAATGGGAAAAGATATTTGCAAATGACCTATCGGACAAAGGGCTAGTATCCAAAATCTATAAAGAGCTCATCAAACTCCACACCCGAAAAACAAATAACCCAGTGAAGAAATGGGCAGAAAACATGAATAGACACTTCTCTAAAGAAGACATCCGGATGGCCAACAGACACATGAAAAGATGCTCAACGTCGCTCCTTGTCAGGGAAATACAAATCAAAACCACACTCAGATATCACCTCACGCCAGTCAGAGTGGCCAAAATGAACAAATCAGCAGATGCTGGAGAGGACGTGGAGAAATGGGAACCCTCTTGCACTGTTGGTGGGAATGCAAACTGGTGCAGCCGCTCTGGAAAACAGTGTGGAGGTTCCTCAGAAAATTGAAAATAGACCTACCCTATGACCCAGCAATAGCACTGCTAGGAATTTACCCAAGGGATACAGGAGTACTGATGCATAGGGGCACTTGTACCCCAATGTTTATAGCAGCACTCTCAACAATAGCCAAATTATGAAAGAGCCTAAATGTCCACCAACTGATGAATGGCTAAAGAAATTGTGGTTTATATACACAATGGAGTACTACGTGGCAATGAGAAAGAATGAAATATGGCCCTTTGTAGCAACGTGGATGGAACTGGAGAGTGTGATGCTAAGTGAAATAAGCCATACAGAGAAAGACAGATACCATATGGTTTCACTCTTATGTGGATCTTGAGAAACGTAACAGAAACCCATGGGGGAGGGGAAGGAAAAAAAAAAGAGGTTAGAGTGGGAGAAAGCCAAAGCATAAGAGACTCTTAAAAACTGAGAACAAACTGCGGGTTGATGGGGGGTGGGAGGGAGGGTAGGGTGGGTGATGGGTATTGAGGAGGGCACCTGTTGGGATGAGCACTGGGTGTTGTATGGAAACCAATTTGACAATAAATTTCATATATTGAAAAAAAAAACAAAAAAAACAAAAAAACAAAAAAACCACACACACACAGAAAAACACATTCATGTTTCTGCAAATTTCCTCTGAATTTATTAAAATCTATTTGATTACTTTCTAATTTTTAACTCTGGCTATTTACATTCAGATATATTATTAGGATACATATTTTGTGGTGGAAGTAATCCTGACCAAAGTAGGTTAATGGAGAGTGTTATATTACATTTTGATGACCAAGATGTTTTAATATCCTTTCTAAGAATTAAATTGTTAAAAGAACTTATGAGCGCTCCCAGGAATTTTAAGGCTACAATCATTACCTAGTCAACCATCTTTTGTGAGTATCAGATATACTATTTAAAATTTGTTATTATTTTAAACTAATATGCTGAAATATTTGTAGAAGAAACAAGAGGATCACATAACACCACATATAGTAAAAACAGTAAATCATACCTTATTTTACCATTTTTAAGTAACTATATCATAATCCATATGAATTCTTACAATGATGGAATTAAATAACTCATGCTTAGAATACTCCATGCATTGACCACACATAACTTGAAATATCAAACAACTACTGTTCCCACTAAAAAAAAGGCCCAGTTCCATTCAATCTGATCAATATATTCTGAAAAAAAAATGTTGAATGGACTCAAGTTAAATAAGTCACTATGAATATAAAACTAAGATAAAGAATCTGTCAATATCAATTTGATTTTGGTATATGATGTGATTGTTTCAGTTAGAAGGTATTTGGTAAGAAGATTGAACTCTGAGAACAGTTCAAATATGCCTGGGTCTACAGTGAGCACATGTTCAAGACTTATAAATAATTCAAGCAAAGCCTCATTTCCCTGGTAGTTGTTTAAGTGGTCTCTAGTAAAATAAAACAAAATAGAGAATATTTTAAGTGAATTAATGTAATGTTTATGAATCATAATGCTTTAGAAAAATAATTCTATGGTCAAAGATTAGTTCATGGCTTAAAAACCATGAATTGAAAATATATAAGTTAAAAAGGAATCCAACAACATTCAGAAGGAAGGTGAACTTTGTAAAAAATACGAGATGACATCTGATCTATTCCAAGTACCCAATAAAAACAAATTCAAGATGGTCTGATTATTGCCAGCACAATTTTCTCTTCCTGGCCTTCATGAGTCTTCTTACTTATGTTAAATTCAATTTGTATTCCAAAATATCTATCTTTTGACTTCTCTCCCTGTCATTCGTTCTTAGATTCCACTGGAGATACTAGTTTGTTGTCATTTTGGGATGCAAATATACAGCACAATTAAGTGGGCACAAAAAAGCTAAGAGCAATCACAACTTAGGAAATGAATCTAAATATTTAAATGAAAGAAGTCATTATTTCATTACCCTAAGAGGTCGTGGCCCTAATATACATTATTTATCCTTTTTTTAAATGCAAGCTGTACAAGTTACTCTTCCAAATATGCATCTTTATTCCTAGGGCTTTCACTCCAAGTTCCTATTATTAAAATAACAATAAATACTGTCATTGTTTTTCTATATTATAAAAAAAAGAATGAAGCTGCTTGTTGATTTTAATGTAACTAAACACCTGAAGAAACTCCCCTGAAAATTTTATGTTATAACATTCATTTTATCATCATTATATTTATACTAAAGAAGAAGAAAAGACATTTTAAAACATTGTCTAGAATGAAGAACTCTTATTTATGGAAAATTTAACATATTAAATTATTTAAATAAATAAACTACTCGGTATATTTCCAGCTCAAATTGCAATGTAAGAAGTTCTGTTTCAACTAAAATTAATTAGAATGCAATCAATGAATTAAGGTTGGTAACCTACAGTGTGTAAAATATAATTTAGTGTATTTTCATCCATAAGTGAAAGCTGCCATTAAAGTTTGTTTTTCAGCAGGTAAGAACACACTGAGAAAAATGTGTCCTTCTACAGATTGATATAGTAAAGCCTTCATGCCAAAAAAAAAAAAAAAAAAGACTAAAAAAGACATTGTGCCTTTATTACTGGACATACCTGTCTTCCTAAAATTCAATCCAGGGCCCCAGTGATCCCTAATAAGTTATCCCAGGATGATTTATTGGTTTTAGAGGAAAAATCATGTGATGGTACAAATTTTTAACATGTATGTCCTAATTCAAGGCAAAGTGCTACATTCTGGGATATAATGTTAACAAGACAAGCAGTCATTGGTTTTACTCAGCATATACCTTATGGCTTAGAATATGTTTTGTTACTATTATGTTTTATTTTACCTCCAAATCATAGAAAGTGGATCAGTGCCTCAAAAGTGGTTCAATAAAGTAAAAATGTTGGGGCACATGGGGGGGCTCAGTCGATAAGTGACCAACTCTTGTTTTTGGCACAGGTCATGATCTCACTGTTTGTGTGCTTGAGCCCTGTCTCAGGCTCTGCACTGACAGCACAGAACCTGCTTGGGATTCTCTCTCTCCCTCTCTTTCTTCCCCCCTCCCATTCACTCTCTCTCTCAAAATAAATAAACTTTTTTAAAAAAATGAAAATGTTAAGTTTTATTGAGGTATAAATGATATTATTAAACTACACTTATTCATTCATTCATTCAAAATTCCAGTATAATTAACATCCAGTGTTATATTAGTTTCAGGTGTACAATTTAGTGATTCAACAATTCTATACATTATTCAGGGTTCATCACGATAAGTGTACTCTTAATCCCCTTAAACTATTTAACCCATCCCCTCACGCACCTCCCCTCTAGTAACTAATTTATTCTCTAATAGTTTAGAGTCTGTTTCTTGGTTTGTCTCTTTTTTCCTTTGTTCATTTGTTTTGCTTCTTAAATTTCACAAATGACTGAAATCATACAGTATTTCTCTTTCTGTGACTAACTTATTTCACTTAGCATTATACCCTGTAGATCCACCTATGCTGTTGCAAATGGCAAGATTTAATTCTTTACATGGCTGAGTAATATTCCAGTGTGTGTGTGTGTGTATCATGTCTTTATCCATTCAGATATCAATGGACATGGGTTGTTTCCATACTTTGGCTATTGTAAATAATGCAGTGATAAACACAGGAGTCCATATATCTTTTCCAATTCATATTTTCATACTCTTCGGGTAAAACTCAGTAGTGGAATTAGTGGATCATATGGTAATTCTATTTTTAAGCTTTTTAGGAATCTCCATACTGTTTTCACAGTGGCTACACCAGTTTCTATTCCCATCAACAGTGCACAAGGGTTCTTTTTTTTTTTTTCACAAACTTGCCAACAGTTGTTTCCTGTTAATTTTGAATTTTTTTAAATTTTTATTTTAGCCATTCTAAGATGTGAGGTCCTATCTCATTGTGGTTTTGATCTGCATTTCTCTGATGATAAGTAATGTTGAGCATCTTTTCATGTGTCTGTTGACCATCTGGATATCTTCTTAGGAGAAATATCTATACACATCTTCTGCTCACTTTTTTTAAAATTAACATTTATTTATTTTTGAGAGACAGAGAGAGACAGAGCATGAGCAGGAAAGGGGAAGAAAGAGGGAGACACAGAATACAAAGCAGAGTCCAGGCTCTGAGCTGTCAGCACAGAGCCTGATGCAGGGCTTGAACACATCAACTGTGAGATCATGACCTGAGCCAAAGTTGGATGCTTAACTGACTGAGCCACCCAGGCACCCCTGTCCTCTGCTCATTTTTAACCCATTTTGATGTTGAGTTGTATGAGTTCTTTATACATTTTGGATACTAACCCCTTATCAGATATATCATTTGTAAATGTCTTCTCCCATTCAGTAGGCTGTCTTTTAGTTTTGTTGATTGTTTCCTTTGCTGTGCAGAGCTTTTTATTTTGATGTAGTTCCAATAGTTTAATTTTGCTTTTGTTTCCCTTACCAAAGGAGATATCTAAAAAAAAAATGTTGCTACAGTTCATATCAAAAAAATTACTCCTTATGTTCTAACAGTTTGTGGTTTCAAGTCTCACATTTATATCTTTAATCCATTTTTAATTTATTGTTGTGTATGGTATAAGAGAGTGGTCTAGTTTTCCCAATACCATTGTTTTTTATTGTTTATTTATTTTTGAGAGAGAGAGAGAGTGCAAGTGGGGCAGGGGCAGAGAGAAGGGAACTGAGTATCCAAAGTGGGCTCTATGCTGACAGCACGATTTGGGGCTCGAACTTGCAAACTGTGAGATCATGACCTGAGTCAATTTGGATGTTCAACCAACTGAGCCACCCAGGCGCCCCTTCCCAATACTATTATTTAAGATATCATCTTTTTCACTTTGTATACTCTTGCCTCTACTGTCATAGATTAATTGACCATATAAGTATAGGTTTATTTCTTGGCTCTCTATGGTGTTCTATTGATCTGTGTGTCTATTTTTGTGCAAGTACCATACTGTTTTCATTACTAATATTTTGTAGTATATCTTGAAATCTGGAATTGGGACACATCCAGCTTTGTTCTTTCTCAAGACTGCTTTGGCAATTTGTGGTATTTTTTGACTCCATACTAATTTTAGTATTATTTGTTTTAGTTCTGTGAAAAATGCTTTTGGTATTTTGAGAGGGACTGCATTGAATATGTAGATTGCTTTTGTATGGACATTTTAACAATATTAATTCTTTCATTCCATGATCATTGACTATCTTTCCACCGGTTTGTTTTGTCTTCAATTTATTTCCTCAATATTTTATAGTTTTCTGGGGTGCCTGAGTGGCTCAGTCAATGGAGCGGCTGACTTCGGCTCAGGTCATGATCTCACAGCTCATGAATTAGAGCCCCACATCAGGCTCTGTGCTGACAGTGGAGAATCTGGAGGCTGTTTCACATTCTGTCTCCATCTTTCTATGCCCCTCCCCTGCTTGCTCTCTCTGTCTCTCTCAAATATAAATAAACATAAAAAAGTTTAAAAAAAATTATAGTTTTTAGAGTACAGATTTTTCATCTCCTTGGCTAAGTTTATTTCTAGGTATTTTATTCTTTTTGGTGCAATTGAAAATAAAGATATTTTGGAAATTCAAGACCTCAGAAATTTTACTGTCTCCTGACAGCCAGGAGATCCTTCTTGACTCTTCACCATGAAAACCTAGTCGGTTTCTTGGAGGTAAAATCTACAAATGCCTCCCTAAAACTTCAGTCACCAAAAGCTCTCTCTCTCATATTTATGTATACTTAGTCTCTAGCAACTCAACAAATTTGCCATGTAAGTGTTCCTACTAGTTTATGAATCCAACAGCTTCTGTTCTAGGCAAGTGTATCTTGGCTGTAACTTTAAGTTTTCTGATGGGTCCAGTAAAAGTCAGTGATTTTCAATTTGGTCTGCCTTTTCTTGTTGGTTTTCTCTTAGGTTATTATGTTACATTCATTGTAATTCTGATTCTTGTTCTCATTCATGTATGGTGTAACCACCTTTCCCAACCCCTATCTTCTCTCATAACTTTTCCCTTTGGTTTTTCCTATAAATAGGATATGCCTGGTTGTTTTTGTTTGTTTGTTTGTTTTATTATTCCTACTTGATTTTCTCTGACACCCTGTATCATTTTGTTGTCTATCATCACTTTTAGGAAGTTTTCAGCTATTATCACTTCAAATATTCCATCTGTTCCATTCTCTCTTTCTGCTCTTTCTAGTATTCCAATTATGCATGTTGTACCATTTCATGTTGTCCCATGGTTTTTGATTGGCCATTCTACTATATTTCTTTTTTTTCTTTCTCCTCCCTAACTCCCTTCCTACTTTATTCCTTTCTTCTTCTTTCCTTTTTTTTCCTGTTTTTATTTCAGTTTTGGAAGTTTCTGCTGATATATCTTCAAGGCCTCTGATTCCTTCTCTCATTGTGTTGATTCTATTGAAGAAACCATCCAAGCATTCTCCATTTTTTATAATGTTTTTGACTCCTGGCATTTCCTTTTGATTCTTAGAGTTGTCATTTCTTTGCTAATATTACATATCTATTCTTTTTTTTTTTTAACGTTTATTTATTTTTGAGACAGAGAGAGACAGAGCATGAATGGGGGAGGGTCAAAGAGAGAGGGAGACACAGAATCTGAAACAGGCTCCAGGCTCTGAGCTGTTGGCACAGAGCCCGACGCGGGGCTCGAACTCACGGACCGCAAGATCGTGACCTGAGCTGAAGTCAGACGCTTAACCAACCAAGCCACCCAGGCGCCCCTACATATCTATTCTTACATGTTGTCTGTTAGAGACCTTAATATATGAATCATAAATTACCTCCTTAATAAATAGGACATCTGTGTACTATCTGAGTCAAGTCTTCAGCCTGAGATCTTTTTGTTTGTTTGTTTGTTTTAGTTCTGTTTTGCTTTTCCTTTTGGTGGGCCTTAAGTGTGTTTTAAGGCCATGGGCTTCACAAGTGTTTCTCTAATGGTATAGTCTTTTTCCATCCTGTCTTTTACTCCATTCTCTGTCAGCAGTATTCATATGATTTCACTGAAATCCTGGCTCCTGTTGATTTGGATCCCAGCCCCCTTAGGTAAGACAGAAAGGCTACAGGGAAGGGGGGCATTAATGGAGAAATTTACTACCTCTAACTAGGATGAAGCTCTAGAAAAGTCTTTCTGTTCTTCTGACTTTTGTTATGTGGAAACTTCTGGTTATATTTCACAATGCTTGATCTTCTCCCCTTGCCAGAGGTAGAGAAGATTTTTCTCGTATCTTCACCATGAGAACCTACTGGGATTTCAGGAAGGAGCCCACAAAACAGTGGGACCCTTTAAATCTGTGGCCCTCCATACTTTCTTCACTGTCATGATCTTCCACACTCAGCCTCAAGCTATTCATCAAAATTATCTCTGCTGTGTTTCATTAATTTAAGTTTCTACTGACCTATACAGAAGCTTATGCTTCAGATAGACCTTGGCTGTGTCTCCATGGATAAGCATCAGTTTCTAAATTTGAGTATAGTGATTTACCCTAATACCTCAGTTTAAATGGGACCAAAGAAAGTCCATACTTTCAGTCTGTCTCTGTTTTTCTTATTTAGGGATGCAAGTGGGAACTTCTAAGTTCTTTACATGTCAGAATTAAAATTGGCAATCCAGCCCATTCTTGTTATTCACCTTTTCTGGCCCTTCTTCCTCTTCTGGACATCTAAATGCTAGACTTCCCTGTTAGGTTCTGTGTTATTTTCCTTCTCTATCCAAACTCCATGATTAAATAAAATTCTACAAACCTGTGGCTTTAATACTATCTAAGTGTGCACAATTTCCAAAATTTCTATCTTTAACCTTAAAATTTCTACTGAGCCTTAGACTCATACACTTTATAAACACTCATGTTCTTACACACAATATCATGTATCTATGTGTGTTGGGGTCGGGAGGGTAGATGTGAAATTTTCTGTGGAACATCTATAGAATTGTAGTTTAGTAAGAGGAAGAATTAAGGTTTATGTCAAAAAATAGGACATACATAGAGTCACTGACCCTGAAGGCATGTTGTCAGTCAATGCCCATACCCCAAAAGTAGCTAGCTTCAAGAAATATTTATCAAAAGAATGGAGAATAATTTGCAGTATATTCATTGCTAACTACTTACATGTATTATGAATTAAATTTATATTAACTTCAAAATATTTGCTATTAATAAAAGCATTTTAAAATTAAACCATCATTTTGATTTTATTAGAATTAATTTTCATATATCTCATATATATGGTATCTTCTAACTGAAAACCTTAAATATATTAGGAAATTTCTGTGTAATACATTTCATTTTGTTTTTCTTTCAAGACTAATTGCTAAGGTCTCAGTGGGATATTGTGTCAAGAATGACAGCTTATTCCTAAGGAAATTCTAAGGTTTTAGTTAAAAATAAGGGAAAACAATGGTCTATGAGGAAATGAGAGAATGAAATTAGGAGACTATTGCCTTGCATACATTTAAAATCCATTTTTTTTCAAGTGAACCAATATACATGTATTTTGGAATACAGCATGTCCCTTTCTGTTATTTTTAGCAAAATGGATTCCTTGCTGTGGTAAGTGGAACAATTGTTAATTTCAGCTCAAAATGGATTCTACCAGAGCAGTAGGTAGTGCTTGCATTTAAGCTGTGAACAGTTATTCAGTTCTATAAATAGTCCCAAATACTATGCTAAAGATTTTTCTCTTTAAAAAATAAAGTTATTATAAGAATTGAAATAATATGTGTTGGTTGCCACTACACTTGTTATATTTTTCTGATTTAATCTTCAAGATAACATATCAATGCAGGTATTATAGGACATATTTTATTGATATAAAAACTGAGTCCCAGAGAGACTATCTCACCTCAGGCAACATGGGAACTATATGACAAGCTGATTTGGTCTGAGTTCTGTGTGATTCCCAAAGTCTATATTATTATTCCTTATATAATATTAAGTGCCTCATACAGTTGGATACTATTGTATATTTATGTTCAGGTTCAACCTACAAGAACACATTCATATGTAAATATTAGCATGAATTCAATATTATGGGTTAGGGCAACCATTTAATGTAGCAATCAAATGTGGACACTTTTGAGAGTGAAAAGGATGCTATTAATTATGCCATGGCAGTAAATGTAGACCAGCATTGCTCTAAACATCCTAGGACATATGTTTACTCTAAAATTAGTAGAACTCTAGTATAATGCATTATATTATAAACTAGGGAGAATGTGATATAGTAAAATGAACATGGCACTCAGTTATTTTATTCCTACTGATTGTGACTTTAATGATTTTTGCTACTATGACCTTAGGAAAGTCATACACTATATCTGTAAAATCAGGGAACCAGATAATGTCAATGGCTGTTATCTTGTATATAAAGGTATCATTGTCTTATGTACTTCATAAAGTCACCCTTTATTGACTGTTTTTATGTGAAAGAAACAATGATAAGATAATATGAAAATATTTTAAGTATTGGATAATCCTTGAAATGTCTTATTTAGCAAACAGGCCTAAGCCAGTGATCAAAATATTGATACTGATTATAATTTTAATCCAGTGATGCTGCTTTGACTATAATTCAGGTTGGAGATTACTTTTGACAAAAAAAATAATAATATTAAAGCAGAATACTGCAAGGATTAGTGATTATGCATCATCAATTTCTATTAAGATAGTTTTAGTGGGAAAACCAGAATAATATTCTTTCAAGGATAGTATTTTACATGTTTCACAAATTCTAATAGTCTTAGATGCAAGTAAAACTTTCAGGAAAGCATAATGTCCCAGATATGAGGAAATCAACTTTAAAACATTTATGCTATTAAATACTCTTTCTATACACATCCTATTTAACAACAAATGAAAATATTTCATTTCTCAATCTTAGCAAATGTAATTTGGCTATATGGTGCCAACAATAAAAGTAATTTTCTAAGAATCAGAGATTGCTATAGTATCTTTTAATCACTCAATACCATATTGAAATAGATATTTAAAAAGAAAGAAAATAGCAGGTAATCGCATAAATATAGTGAGTGATTTGTGGGTTTTTTTTGAGAATATAAAACACTTTATTTAAAATATGCTTCTAATTTGCCTTGTAGTTAAGAAATTCTGTTTTTTCTTACTCCAACTTAAATTATATTTATAATTAACATGTTGTAGGGTGCCAAACATATGGCTTAGATAGGACATATACAGCCTCTCAATGCTTGTGTTCAGTATATAGTCATTTCTAAACTCAGAGATCATCTGACAAAAATAATGCCTACACTTTTAACCATAAAGGTGCAACTACACCCTACCTGAATCACAGAGGTATTATGAGATACTATTTTTCTCTTTTTTTCCATTAAAAAAACTCATATAGAGGTTAATGTACAGCTTTTATTCTGCCGTGGTCTTTAAGATACAATTTCACACAGGACCCTTGGGGGGGAACAAAAAATAGACTTCCAAGAATTGTGGGATATATCCTCACATGACTACATATATAGGAGAACAAAATGGATTTCCTAAAAAAAAAATCATGAAAAGTTTTCTTTCAAATAGTAGTTGTCTTTAATAATATATAAGTAGATTTGACTCACCAGGTGATAAATGATTATATAAACCAGAACTCAGACTCTGAATGGGGGTGGTTAATCTTAGTGTTGGTAACACAATTAGGGAATCATTAACAGTCTATCTTACTCACTGGACATATTTGAGGAATTTTGGTATACCCTAAGAAAACCTTTGGGTTATCTATGGGCACAATTAAAAAAAAAAAAAAATCAAGGGAGCCCAAAGCAAATGTAAGTGATCTATTTCAAACCAAAGATAATAATTAGTAATATATCACCAGCTCCATGGACCTTGAAAAATATGGAAGTTGTATTAATAAAGAAAAAGTGAAATGTCATTCACGTTTAAAAATTATATTGTTAATAAAAATTTAATGTTGATTTTGCTTCATTTAATGTCCTAATTTTACCTTTTTCATTTTAATTACATAGCAAGAGTATAATATAGAAAATTAAGAAATAAAAACCTTAACAACAATGCAACTACCCTATTAAATGAGGCAAATTTCCACATTTCTTGCATATTCATGCCCTTACTTTAATAATTATTTTTACTTGCATCACCAGGATATAGTACATAAATAAGTTCAATATCGCTTTTGTCAATCATGGCTCTACTGGCCTGATGAACAAATTTGAATAAGTGTATTGGCATTTTACTTTAGTTATGTATTTCATATAGTATCTTGTTTTAAAGGCCTCACTATACTAACCATAGACAGAGCTTCTTTATATGTTTCAATCTTTGAAGTAAATGGAAGCAATGAGCTTGGAACAGATAAACTGGATTTCTGAAAAACTGAGATTCAGTCCACATTTGAATTGCTCAGATTATATTTAATGGAAAATGAAGCTTGAAAAGAAGAAATAGGCATGTCATTAGAATACCTAATTCAAGATGGTAGTCACAACCCAATCATGTTGCCTTAGTCCCTTTCAAGCTTTAAAAGTTTTATTTTTTTGAATATTATACTGTATTGAAGCATGGAAATCCTCCCCACCGGCTATAGTCAAATAGTGTGCTGTTAGTAATACTAATGTTTATATCTTGGAAACAGTTGCTGGAATGTGCTTCCTAAAGAAATGGATATTAAAAGAGAACAAGGATATTGCTCCTTCAGTGAGATAGTGAAAAATGGTTCACTGCATTTTTGAAATGGGTATTGAATTGTTACAAAGAGTGCAAGAATCCAGGGAAATGAACTAAAAGTGATAGAATTATAATTTTTCTGCATGATTACATAGAAAAAGACTATTCAAACTTTAAGCTCTGTTAACTTCCAAAAATAGAGCATAAAATATAACAGATATAAAATGTCAGTTTTGTTATTTTTGTGTATATCTTTGTATGTATGTAACAATACAGATACATGAGGGAAAAGGGAACACACAACTTTTATAAACAGAAGTATTCATTTAGTTCACAAATGCTTCATATTATCAATGGACAAATATTTCTTTCATAATTAAAAGTCAGAAAAATAAAAGAAAAACATGTACAGTATAATGGCATGGATGTTCTAATTCTGCATTTGAAATTCTGACTTATAAAGCACTCTTAATGTAACAAAAAGTTGCCTTTTTTTTAATCTAAAATTGTTTTGGATTGGCGAATATCTGATATTGATCTTTCTAAGCAGTTTAAGTAATAGTTCCAGTTGAAAGAAAAATGAAAGAAAGAAAGAAAGAAAGAAAGAGAGAGAGAAAGAAAGAAAGCAAGCAAGCAAAACAAAGAGAGGGAAAGGGAGAAAGAAAGAGAAACCTTTATTGATTTTATCTGAATATTTCAGCAGTATGATTTTAAAAATCACTGCACATAAAATTAACTGCACAAATTTATTTACTGTTAAAGAGTTCTTATTTAAGTTTTTAAAATGCAAGTGTGCCTTATCAAATTAATAAGTAAACTGAAAGAAGATGTATTTAATAAAATTATTTTAACATATTTATGTTTATATTAGTCATAAACTCAACCTTACTATAATGGGATATTGTATTATTAAAAAAATTCTTATGAACTATATATACTGTGTAATTAGTAAGATACTGCTTGTATAATTAGTATATTAAGTATTATTAAAAAGATGAAAAATAACTGTATTTTACAATACCAAGCATTTTAGACAAATAAACAGGAACACTGAAATATTCGTAGAATATCAGAGCTGATTCTATCAAATGGTGAGGTAGAGACTTCAGTTTTCATTGTATTTCATGAGTTGATGATTTTGGAAGTAAGTGAAAGAATCTCTTCTTCCTTGAGAGCACATAAGGATTAAGTTCTCTCAGTGCTGGTAAATTAAAATTCTGTCTTTCCTGGAGAAAACAATTTGTCCAATATTTCAATAAGTTTGTTTGTTCGTTTATGAGAGAAAAGGCACGGGGGAGTGTAGAGAGAAAGGGAGAAAAAGAATCTTAAGCAGACTCTATGCCCAATGCAGAACCCAATGTGGGGCTCGATCCCAGGACCCTGGGATCCTGACCTGCGCCAAAATCAAGAGCTGGATGCTTAACTGACTGAGTCACCAAGTATCCTTCAATAACCATCTTTAAAATTTTATGACAAATGATCTATTTTCCAAAAGAATATTTCCAATGTATATGTGTGAGTAGAAGGAATGTGGGAATGAAGATATTTACTATCCATTGAACAAATGAAAGGGCATTTAACTAACACCAATTATAGAAATATGCATTTTAAAAAAAATCTGTTTTAATAACAGAGATTAACTGTTTCTTAAGCATTTAAAGGATTATAATCATGCATATTAAATTAAGTTCTATTTCAAATAAAGTTTTTACTGACATTTAATATAGAGAAAAGTATAAAAATTACAGTGTTGTGCTTGATGAATTATCATAAACTTTTCACACCTATGTAACACCATCTAGATCAAGGATAAACATCACCAATATCTGTGAAAACATTTATGCCACTGTCACTTAACTATCCCTTTTCTTCCACACGAAGTTATCTACTTTCCTAACTTTGAATACTATAGATGTTTTGCCTGTTTTTGAACTTTAATGGAAATATAAGCCATATATATTAGTTTCCTTTAGTGTCTTTCTCTCAACACTATTTTTGGATGATTCATTAATGTTATGAAAACAAGAACTCACTCATTTTCATTAAAAAAATATCAGTACTCCATTGGATAATTATAATAGAAAAATTCATTCCACTGTTATTGAACATGGACTTTTTCTCCCCAGAGTTGATATACTGTGAATAATACTGACATGAGACCATCTTGTTTGTTTGTGATGCATCATATGTATGTGTTTTAGGTCGTGTACACTCAGGGTATATACTTAAGGAAAATGGCTATTTCATAGGATATGTGTATGATAAACTTTAGTAGATAATGCCAAAGATTTTCCAGGGGATGGCTCCAATTTATAACCTCATCAATGATGTGTGAGAGCTCAAGTTAGACATTTTCTAGCCAACTCTTACAATTGTCACTCTTTTTAATCTTAGTCATTTGAATACTAAAATAGTGTTAATAGTATTACTTTATTTTCCATTAATGATGCTTACCAATATAGAGATGCTAAACACATTTTATTATGCTTCTTGGCTAACTTATTTAGTATACTTATTGGGTAAACTCTTTTGTCAAGTACCTGCTGAAGTCTTTTTCCCATTTTTCTTAGGATATGTATAGTACTCAGTTACATACAATGCAAATGCCTTCTACAACTCTTAAAATGAAATGCTTTGGGAAACATGAAATATATTTTACATACGTATACAGACACACAAATCTATGCTTTTCTATATCTCTAGCTACAGCTACCTAATTTTTTATTATTTCTCTATAGGTATCTAATTTTCACACTGGGTTATTTCAATGTACCTATGAAATATCCAAAAATATCCAAAAAATGCAGCTCACAATTGTCGCAGCAAGAGATATTTTTTTCACCCCTGAGGTGATTATCAGAAAGCAGAAATAGATGCATCACTAGGGTAAAGAATGAAGAGAAAATAATGATATCTCAACTTCAGGAAACTCTCTAAGTAGAAGATATTTAAAAATGTGAGAAAATACAATTGAGAGTTGAAATTTTTACTGTTTTTCTCATATGTTTCTATAAGTATTGTTCATATTATAAATTACATTATAGTAATTCAATTGTGTGGATTACTTACATATTAAGCTTTAACCTTCCTGAAAAGTTTTCAATTCCTATTTGGAACTCCATGGGCATTTAATGAATTAATTAATAAATTAAAGAGGTTATAATCTAGCCAGACTAGTCAAAAGGTAAGTAGCACATAAATTACTTCTGTACCATATTTTATTTAAAAAGTAAAATAGAATTAAAATAAATGCCATCAGATTAATTTCTAAACTAACATACAGGTCGTCACTTCATGAAAAAGAGACATATTTAGGGGCTGGGAAGATATTTAGGAAGAGCAATATAATATAAATATTAAGTGGAGAGAATTTGGATGTGGCTTTTTATTTTAATTTTTAATTTTTTTTCATTTCAAGATTTTATTTGGATTCTAGTTAGTTAACATGTAGGGCAATATTGGTTTTAGGTGTAGAATTTAGTGATTCATCATTTACATATAACACTTAGTGCTCATCAGATCGAGTGCCCTCCTTAATACCCATCACCAGCTTAGCCCATCCCCTGCCTCCCTCCCTCCATCAACCCTCAGTTTGTTCTCTACAGTTAAGAGTCTAATGGGGCACCCGGGTGATTCAGTCAGTTAAGTGTCTGACTTGGGCTCAGGTCATGATCTCACAGCTTACAAGTTTGAGCCCTGCATTGGGCTCTGTGGGGACAGCTCAGAGCCTAGAGCCTGCTTCTGATTCTGTGTCTCCCTCTCCCTCTGCCCTTCCCCTGCTCACACTCTGTCTCTCTCTCCCTCTCTCTCAAAATATAAACATTAAAAAAAATTTTTTTTTAAACAGTCTCTTATGATTTGCCTCTCTCTTTTTTCTCCCCCTTTCTTTATGTTCATCTGTTTTGTTTCTTAAATTCCACGTGAGTGAAATCATGTGGTATTTGTCTTTCTCTGAGTTATTTCACTTAGCATAGTACACTAGAGTTCTATTCATGTCATTGCAAACAGCAAGATATCATTCTTTTTGATAGTAAGTAATATTCCATTGTATATATATACCAATTCTTTTTATCCATTCATCAGTTGATGGACATTTGGGCTCTTTCCATAATTTGGTATTGTTGATAGTGTTACTATAAACATTGGGGTCCATGTGTCCCTTCAAATCAGTATTTTTATATCTTTTGGGTAAATACTTTGTAGTCCAATTGCTGGGTCCTTGGGTAATTCTAGTTTTAACTTTTGAGGAACCTCCACACTATTTTACAGAGTGGTTGCACCAGGTTGCATTCTCAACAACAATGTTAAGAGGGTTCCCCTTTCTCCACATCCTCGCCAACATCTGTTGTTTCCCGTGTTGGTAATTTTAACCATTCTGATAGGTTCAAGGTGGTACCTCATTGTGGCTTTGATTTGTATTTCCCTGATGATGAGTGGTGTTGAACATGTTTTCACGTGTCTATTGGCCATCTGGATGTCTTCTTTGGAATAATGTCTATTCATGTCTTCTTCCCATTTATTAACTGTATTATTTGGTTTTTGGTGTTGAGTTTGAAAAGTTCTTTATAGGGGCGCCTGGGTGGCTCAGTCAGCTAAGCGGGCGACTTCGGCTCAGGTCATGCTCTCGCGGTCCGTGAGTTCGAGCCCCACGTTGGGCTCTGAGCTGTCAGCACCTGTTTCAGATTCTGTGTCTCCCTCTCTCTGATCCTCCCCTGTTCATGCTCTGTCTCTCTCTGTCTCAAAAATAAATAAACGTTAAAAAATTTTTTTTTAAAAAAAGAAAAGGTCTTTATAGGTTTTGGATACTAACCCTGTATTCAATATGTCATTTGCAAATATCTTCTCCCATAACATTGGTTGCCTTTTAGTTTTGTTGATTGTTTCTTTCACTGTGCAGAAGTTTTCTATCTTGATGAAGTCCCAATAATTAATTTTTTTTCTTTTGTTTCCCTTGCCTCCAGAGACGTGTATAGTATGAACTTGCTATGGCCAAGGTCAAAGAGGTTGCTGCCTGTGTATTCCTCTAGGATTTTGATGGTTTCCTGTCTCATATTTAGGTCTTCATACATTTTAAATTTATTTTTGTGTATGATGTGAGAAAGTGGTCCAGTTTCATTGTTCTGCATGCTACAGAACAGTTTTCCCAACAGCATTTGTGATGTGGCTTTTAAAAAATTTCTCCTGATTATAACTGATGGTTACTTCTGTTGTGATGACCTCATTCAGAGCTTGGAGCACTTAAGTAGACAGTCAAAATAGTAGGCATCTCTCTCTCCTCTGCTGGGTGATTATTACCACAGCCTTTTGGAGCACATAATGGCTGAAGGGTTTCATATTAGCTATACCTTGTTGATAAACAGCCTAGGGAATTCATGGTGTCCATGCACAGGAGAAACAATCTTCCTCTGTCTAGAATCGTATGAAAAGGTCAGAACATTATTTTATGGCTGGCTGGGCATTAATATCTTTTAAGCATTAAAGTATTCCTCCAGGCATATTTTCAAAATTTGTAAACCACTGAAATTTCTAAACAAAATTATTTGAAATTCTACTTTCATCTGTTTTGACCATTGCATACCTTCTTCCCTAACTCCTTTTGGAAAATTTATTGTATTTCTCAGTGACATATAATTGGGAAATGTATTAATAGTGTTAGATAAATTCCAATGTGAAAAAAATTAGGTGTGTCATCCCTAGAAAGATAATCACTTCTCCTTGTTGGGATTGAAAATCAATTTCATATTGTTAAGTCAGAAATACTTAGTATGTGGTTTTGTATTTTGCTGGACTGCAGTATAATATATATCAGTTGCAGTCTTGTGCAGCAATATCTCCAGTGTTTTTCTTAAATTGTTATAGCCAAGGAAAACAGTATCATTAGAAAATTATGCTTTAGATCAAAAAGGTCAGGTGGCAATAAGTACACTTGAAGGGTTTTAAGCAGTGGAGAACCACACAGGAGTTTATATCCCAAACTCTGGATGGTTTACAGAAGGGAATGGGATTGCATGGCTTTAGGGGTATCTTAGATAGTACAGAAATCCAACACCTTATTCTTCTGCACGCCAAACCTCTACTTAGACTCAATTGTAACCCTACCACTTACAATTAGTGTATTATTTTCTTAATGTGCTATTTGACACATGCAAACTATATTTTTTAATTGACGTACAATTGCCATACAACACTATATTAGTTTCATATATACAACATAGTGATTTGAATACATTACAAGATGATCACCACAACAAGTCTAGTTACCATCAGTCACCATACAAAATTACTACAATATTACTGACTATATTTCCCTTGCTGTGCATCATATCGCCATGACTATTTTATAACTGGAAGTTTATACTTCTCAATCCCCTTCATCCATTTTGCACTTATGCCCAAGCCTGGCAACCAGCAATCTGCTCTTTGTATCTACAAAGCTGGGTTTTGTTTTGTTTATTTGTTCTGTTTTTTAGATTCTACATATAAGTGAAATCATGAGGTATTTGTCTTTCTCTGTCTGACTTACTTCAATTAGCAAAATACCCTCAAGGTCTATCCATGCTGTCACAAAAGGCAATATTCCATTCTTTTTATGGCTGAGTAGCATTCCACTGTGTGTGTATGTGTGCATGTGTGTATATACATATCATCATTTCCTTATCCATCCATTGATGGATTCATTGATGGATCAAATTTTTTCCATACCTTGGGTATTGTGCATAATGCTGCATGAATACAGGGTACGTGTATCTTTTCAAATCAGTGTTTTCATTTTTTCCCACAGATACCCAGTAGTGGAATTGCTGGATCATATGGTAATTCTATTTTTAATTTTTGAAGAATCTCCATACTGTTTTCCAAGGATGGCTGCACCAATTTACATTCTCACCAACAATACATGAGGGTTCCCTCTTCTTCACATCCTCTCCAACATTTGTTATTCTTTGTCTTTTTGATAATATGCATTCTGACATGTATAAGGTAATATTTCATTATTGTTTTTATTTGCATTTCCCTAATGATTAATGATGTTTAGAACCTTTTCATGTGTCTGTTTTCCATCTATATGTCTTTTTCAGAAAAAAAAAAAAGTCTATTCAGGCCTTCTGCTCAGTTTTAAATTCAATTATTTGGTTTTATTTGTTTGGTTTTATTGTTAAATTGTATGAGTTCTTTGTGTATTTTCAATATTAACCCCTTATCAGACAGTTTGAAAATATCTTCTCCCATTTCAGTAGTTGCCTTTTCATTTTGTTGATGGTTTCTTTTGCTGTGGAGAAGATTTAAGTTTGATACAGTCCCATTTGTTTGTTTTGCTTTTGTTTCCATTGTCTGTGGTGTCAGATCCAAAAGTAAACCCTAAGATTGTATCAAGGAGCTTACTATCTGTTTTGTCCTAGAAGTCTTATAATTTCAGGTCTTACATTCAAGTCTTTAACCCATTTTAAATGAATTTCTGTATATGGTATAAGAGAGTGGTCCAGTTTCATTCTTTTGCATGTAAAGGTCCTGTTTTCCCTGAAATATTTATTGAAGAGACTGTCCTTTCTTAATTATTCTTGCATCTTTTCTCATTAATTAATTGATCATGTGTGTTAAGTTTATATCTGGACTCTCTATTCTATCCCATTGATCTATGTTTCAATTTTTATGCCAATGCCATACTGTTTTGATTATTACAGCTTTGTAGTACACTTTGAAATCAGGTTGTTTACTAATTCTGGTTTTGTACACTCTCAAGATTATTTTAGGTATTCAGGGTCTTCTGTGTTTCATACAAATTTTGGATTGGTTTCAGTTCTGTGAAAAATGCCATTGGAAGGTTGATGATTGTTGCACTGAACCTGCAGATTGCTTTGGGTAGTATGGACATGTTAACAGTATTAATTCTACTAATCCATGAACGTGAAATATATTTCATTTGTGTCTTCTTAAAATTTTTTCATCAATGTCTTATAGTTTTTAATGTACAAGTCTTTCACCTCCTCATTTATTTCTAGGTATTTTATTAAATATGATGCAATTGTAAATAGGATTATTTTCTTGATTTCTTTCTGTTACTTAGTTGTGGCTAGATATGCAACATTTTTGTATATTAACTTTGTATCCTCCAACTTTACTGAATTCATTTGTTATTTCTAACAGTTTTTTGGTGGAGTCTGTAGGACTTTCTATATCAAGTCATCTGCAAATGGTAACAGTTTTATTTCTTCCTTTCCAATATGGATGCCTTTTATTCCTATTTCTTGCCAAATTGCTATAGGTAGGACTACCAATACTATGTTGAATAAAAGTTGGGACAGTGGAAATTCTTGTCTTATTCTTGATCTTAGAGGATAGCTTTGACTTTTCACCACCGAGTATGATATAACTATGGGTATGCCATATATAGCCTTTATTAAGTTGAAGTATGTTCCCTCTATACCCACTTTGTTGACATTTTTTAATAATAAATGAATATTTGTCAAATGTTGTTTCTGCATCTATTGAGATAATAGTATGACTTTTACCTTTCATTTTATTAATGTGGTATATCATGTTGATTAATCTGTGGATCTTGAACCATTGTTACATGCTTAGAATAAATACCACTTGATCTTAATGCATGATCCTTATAGTGTATTGTTGAATTTGGTTTACTAGCATCTTGGTAATTTTACATCTAAGTTGAACAGGGATAATAGCCAGAAATTTTCTTCCTTGTAGAGTACTTGTTTGATTTGAGTATCATGGTAATGCTTACTGTGTAAAAGGGGCTTGGAAGTATTCCCTCCTCTTCAAGTTTCTGTAACAGGTTGGGAAGGATAGTTATTAAATCTTTGAATATTTGAGAGAACTCGCCAGTAAAGCCATCTGGCCCTGGGCTTTTGTTTTGGTGAAGGTTTTTGATTAAAGATTCAATCCTTGCCAGTAATCAGTCTATTAAAAAATTTTCTATTTCTTAATGATAATATGTTGGAAGATTCTAACTCTCTAGGAATTTATAAATTTCATGTAGATTGTTCTACTTGATGGCATACAATTCAGAGTAGCCTCCTCTGATCATTTGTGTTTCTGTGGTAGAAGACATAATTTCTCTTTTATTTCTGATTTTATTCATTTGAACCCTTTTTTTCTTGGTTAGTCTATATACACGTTTTTAAACTTTAACTTTTCAAAGAAGCAGCTCTTAGTTTCATTGATTTTTTTATAGTCCTTTAGCCTCTACTTCATTCATTTCCATTCTGATCTTTATTATTTCTTTCCTTCTACTAAATTTGGGCTTCATATGTTCTTCTTTCACTAGTTCCTTAAGTGTAAAGTTAAATTGTTTATGTTTTTTGAGAGCCACTTTTGCTGCATCCTATAAATTTGGTATGTAATATTTCAAATTCTATTTATTTCTAATAATTTTTTCACTTGATTTCTTCTATGACCTAGTCATTTTTCAGCAATATGTTGTTTAATCTCTACATATTTATAGTTTTTCCAGTTTTCTCCTTGTAACTGGATTCAATATCATACCATTGTGGTCAGAAAAGATGTTTGATACTATTTCAATTTTCTTGAATTTACTGACTTATTTTGTGCCTAATGTGTGATCTATCCTGGAGAATGTTCCAGGTGCACTTGGAAGAATTTGTATTCTGTTGCTTTGGATGGGATGTTTTGTATGTATCTATTAAGTTCATCTGGTCTAATGTGTCACTGAAGGCTGGTGGTTATTTGATTTTCTATCTGGATGATCTATCCATTGATGTATATGGAGTGTTAAAGTCCCTTCTTATTGTATTGCTGTCAACTTTTCCTTTTAGGTCTATTAATATTTGTTTTATATTTTTGTGCTTCTATATTGGGTCTAAATATATTTATAATCTTTCTAGACTGACTCCTTTATAATTAGATAGTACCCCACTATGTCTTTTATTGCAGTCTTTGTTTTACAGTCTATTTTGTCTGATTTTTTTTTAATATCTGAACCAGTTTTCTTTTAACTTCCATTTACATAGAATATCTTTTTCCATCTCTTCACTTTAAGACTGTGTTTGTTCTGATTTCTGAAGTGAGTCTCTTATAGCCAGTATATAAATGTATCTGTATTTTTACACATTCAGCCACTCTATGTCTTTTGAGCAGACAATTTAGTCCATTTACATTAAAATTAATTATTGATAAGTATGTACTTATTGCCAGTTTGTTAATTATTTTCTGTCATTGTATTGTATTGTATTGTATTGTATTATTCCTCTTTGTAACTTTTGTCTCTTTCTTCCATTTTGATTTGATGAGTTTATCTTTAGAATTATTATATAAATTATAGATATATATATTACATATATATGGCAATCTCTTTTAAATCTATAGAAACGTTAAACACATGACCAAACTCTACATTTTAGTCCCCAAACCCACCAATTATTTATGTTTTTGGTAGTACATTTTACAGCTTTTTATTTTATGTGGCTCTTAACTAATTATTGTAATTTTAGTTTAGTTTATTATGTTTGGCTTTTAACCTTCATAGGAACTATTTTATAGGGTTCAATCCACTACCTTTACTGCGTATTAACCTTTTCCAGTGAGAATTTTACTTTCGTATGTTTTCTTATTATTTAGTGCCATTTTTTTCCAGCTAAAAGAAGCCTTTTTAACATTTCTTGTAAAGCTGCTGTAGGAGTGATATACTCATTTAGCTTTTACTTTTCTGGAAAACCCTTTCTTCTTCAATTTTGAATGATAACCTTGCAAAGTAGAGTATTCTTGATTGGAAGTTGTAATGTTGTGGTCGTCCTTTCAGCACTTTGAAAATGTCATCCCATTTCCCACCTGGCCTGCAAAGTTTCTACTGGGAAATCTGCTGATCACCTTATAGGTTTCCCTTTTATATAACAATGTGTTCCCTTGCTTCTTTTAAGATTCTTTAACTTTTGACATTTTATTTTTAATGTGTCTTGGCAGAGATCTCTGGTATTATCTTATTTGGAATTCTTAAATTATCTTCCATTGGATATATATACCACATCTTTATCCATTCATCAGTCAATGGACATCTGGGCTCTTTCCATACTTTGGCTATTGTCAATAGTACTGCAATAAACATTGCAATGCATGTGCCCCTTCAAATCATCATTTTTGTAACCTTTGGATAAATACTTAGTAGTGCTATTTCTGGGCCATAGGGTAGTTCTATTTTTAAATTTTTGAGGAAGCTCTGTTCTGTTTTTCAGAGTACCTGCAACAGTTTGCATTCTCCACCAGCAGTGCAAAAGGGTCTCCCTTTCTCTGCATCCTCACCAACTTCTGTTGTTTCTTAACTTGTTAATGTTAATAGACATTCTGACAGGTGTGAGGTGGTATCTCATTGTGGCTTTGATTTTTATTTTCCTGATGATGAGTGGTGTTCATCATTTTTCATGTATCTATTAGCCTGTCTTCTTTGGAAAAGTGTCTGTTCATATCTTTTGCCCGTTTCTTCACTGGGTTATTTGTTTTTGGTGTTGAGTTTGATAAGTTCTTTATAGATTTTGGATACTAACCCTTTATCAGATATGTCATTTGCAAATATCTTCTCCCACTCCATCACTGCCTTTTAGTTTGGTTGATTGTTTTCTTCAATGTGCGGAAGTGTTTTATCTTGATGAGGTCCCAATAGTTCATTTTTGCTTTTGTTTTCCTTGCTCCAGAGATATGTCTATTAAGATATTGCTATGGCCAAGGTCAAAGAGGTTGTTGTTTTCTCCTCTAGGATTTTGAAGTTTTCCTGTCTTAGATTAGGTATTTCATCCATTCTGAGTTTATTTTTGTGTATGGTGTAAGAAAGCGGTCCAGATTCATTCTTCTATATGTCACTGTCCAGTTTTCCTAGCATCATGTGCTGAAGAGACTTTTTTCCACTGGATATTCTTTCCAGCTTTGTCAAAGATTAGTTAGTTGACCAGTATCTTACTATCTTGATGATTATAGCTTGGCAATACAGTTTGAAGTCCATAATTGTGATGCCTCCTGCTTTACTTTTCTTTTTTAATATTATTTTGGCTACTCGGTGTCTTTACTGATTAAGGCAGCAGCGTTTAAAGTATACAAAATATATACAGCCCTGTGGAGTTGCAACTGTAATCACTGCTTGCCTCCAGACCAGGAGATTCAGCAGTGTCCCATGGGCAGCAGTTGTAAAAATTAAGGTTCCAGACAAGTGTGGAAGTTCCTTTCTGGGAGGTTTTGTTGAGCTGTAGTGAGGCCAAAGAGGGTACATTAAAGTACTGTGTCCATGCTTATATTCCCCGGAATGCCTTTTTTTGCCCCAAGATGTGTGGAAAACTCGAAGCCTGTCCCTCAGGTGTAGCTCCAGACAGAGTAAATAGGCCTTTTTCACAGGAGGATGGGTTGTGTTTCAGTCTTCTGTCTGTGCAGAGCCATTGGCATGGTGGTCTGCTGAGAAATGCTTTCACTATTGTTACATTTCCATGGAGTTCAGAAACACTCATCCCTTGGCCATCAGGGTCTTACCATCAAAAGATGCTCACTGTGAATTGTGCCCAATGGCTTAAGAAAGGTAGCTGGAGACTGTAGGGGCAGTACATGCTCACAGCTTTAGAAAAGCAGAGGGAAATGGTCTTGGTTGCATATACCCATGGGCTTCAGCAATGCAGTGGAAAAACATCTGTGTACATGCGCGAGCTTAAGCCTAAGCTAAAACCAGGGGAATACCATGGCCATTGGTGCTTGGTATCTCTAGCCAGGGAGAGCGAGAGTGTTGTGACTTCCTGTACACATTTACTTAGCAAGGAAGTGAAACAACTTCACCACCATTCATGCTCACCTGCCCTGGCAAGGGAGCATGGGAATGCTGCAACTGCACCTGTTCTCCAGCTTCAGTAAGGCAGCAAAAGAGTGCTGCCACCACTCACCACTGCCTATCTTAGTAAGTTGGTGGGTGGATGCCATCTCAGCTTGTCCAGCTGTGCTAGCCAGGTAGGTGGAGAGTACAATGGTATCCACCAGCACCTTTCTCTCTGGGGAGAGTTTCAACTGTCACTTCCCCCTGCAGCAGATGCTTTTAGATTAGCAAATGACACTCCTTCACAGACAGTCTAGGCTCTTTTAAAACTGCTATTTTTTCTCTATGTCTTGAGTCAAGTGAGACTGCATGTGAGTCTTTTAAAAGGATCATAGGATCCTTTTGGGGCGCCTGGGTGGGTCAATCCGTTAAGTGGCTGACTTCAGTTCAGGTCATGATCCCATGGCTCCTGAGTTGGAGCCCCACACCAGGCTCTCCACTGTCAGCACAGAACTACCTCTCTATCTACCCCTCCCCCACACACTCTCTCTCTCTCTCTCAAAAATAAACATTTAAAAAATAAAAATAAAAAATAAAATAAAAGGATCCTGTAGCACTTGGGACCACTTGGATGTTGGCCCTATTGGTTTTCTAAGCCAGATCATTTAGGAGTTTGACTTTCCTGTCTAAATCCCAAGGATTAGAATGTCTAATGTGGGGCATCAACCCTCTGCTCCCCTAAGAGTAGTGTCAGACTAATAAGATCTCTCCCTTATTGTGTGTTGCCACAACAGGGGTGGGGTTTTTGGTGAGACCATGTTTCTTCCTCTCCTGTCTCAATGTAGTCTTTTTGTTCTTTGCTCTGGAGAGGCAGTTCATCTAGTTTTCAGATCTTTTACAGAGGGCAATTATCCATATTTAGCTTAGATTTGGTATGCCTATGGGAGGAGGTTGTTCAGGATCTTCCTATGCCTCCATCTAAAACCCTCACTCAGATAGAGTTCTCTATGTGGCAAAAAGCAAAGGAGTCTGTGACTGTGACTACAAGCTGAAAATCTGAAAACACAAATGAACACCACATTCAAAATATATTATTTCATACTCACATGTGTAAAGAAAAATTCCCTCAGTCACTTTGCCTAGGTATTCAGTGTCATTATTTTGTGCAAAGGAAGAAAGGGAAGGGGCGAGATCAGCTACTATTTACCTGCCATAGATCATAGAACACACACATAGAAAAAGTCTAGAACTGCACGTGTGCTTGCCTAGCGCACTACAATATTACATCAGCAGCAGCAGCAGCAGCAGCAGCACTACCACTACTACTCCCAAAGGTTTTCTTTTAGTTAATGCTTATTCACAAAGAGATAGATGGTGCTTATAGACATGGCCACTATTGTATATTTGGCCAAAACCTAAAAAGTGACTTTTCTTACAGAATGACACAAGCTAATTAAAAATGGTAATATTTGACCTCCTCTGCACATTATGAGACAAAAAAGTAACTCAGAACCAAAATAAAACACAATAGAATAAAGCAAAACAAATAACAAACACTCCTGCAATAAAAATACTGTGGCAAAACAAAGAATAGACTAAATATAAACCTACTATAAAAATTAGATTTAAATGGATAGTAGACAGAAAATTATGTAGCTCTAGCTGAGTAGGTACAAACATGGAGTTAGAGTTATATGTGTCTATATATCCATGTAAAATATATTTTATCTCATGTCTCCCAAAGGAGTTTTTAAAGAATATATCATGAGGTTACATTCCTAGTTCAATGAAAAATATATAAAGAACATGATTTCCATATAATTTTTTACCCAAATTATAATACTTCTATGTTATTTACAGACATTGAAAAAAGACCACATAACATTAAGTGAAGTGATTCTATTTTCCTTTAGTGACATCAGGCAATAAGCTCTTTGAGACTTGGGTTTAGCAACAGTACAGTAAGTGTATGTTAGGGGGAGTGGATTGATGAGTTTTGTGAATACTGAAAGAATGGAAAATTATATTCATTGAAGAATATGCATTCATTCAATATATAGTGACCAATAAAAATTATTAAGCAATTATTATAAACAAAGTTTTTCTCATTCACTGTGATACATCCGTAATAAAAAGAAACCTACTCTTGTCTTCATGGAGCCTACATCCTTACAGAAAACAGCATAGTAATGTCCGGCTCTTAATTTCTGAAGCTGACTATATGGTTTTTTTTAACAGATTTATCCTATTAGTCTGCCCTCATATTTTTATTTGGTACATAGGAAATGACAAAAAATATAGTGGGAAAAAATAAGAGGGGAAAAGAGCAAACTTTCTTTGGATTCATTTCAATGTTTATATCCTTTAAACTTATATAACTTGATCTTTCTTTTATAAATACGAAAAAAAAACTTGGTTCTGTGATACTGAAATATATATAACATCTATAAATACTCATAATACCATTTCTTCCTTCTAGAGTCTAACTGCTGTGATCCCTGTAATATAATGAATTATATAATTAAAACCTGTTAGGTGAGGAGGAAATAAATAGTAGTTATACAAAATTAAGTTTTTTACTTGAACCTAAGTAAACCAGGTAGATTCTAGGTGACAATAAAAAAGAATATTTTTAGGCCAGCCAAATGTAAAAATAAGAAAAATTTCTTAATCCATATTTTCCTGAAACGTATAAGTTACCATATAAAAAAAAATTAAAAACTTTTTTAAAAAAAAGGGGGTGCCTGGGTGGCTCAGTCAGTTTTGCATCTGACTTCCACTCAGGTCATGATCTCACAGCTCTTGGGTTCAAGCCCCACATCCGGCTCTGTGCTGACAGCCCAGAGCCTGGATCGTGCTTACGATTCTGTGTCTCTGTCTCTCTCTCCCCCTCCCTCACTCATGTTCTGCCTCTCTCTCTCTCAAAAATAAACATTAATTTTTTTTCTTAAGTTATCATGAATCTACACAATCTATGTTGATTTTCCACAAACGGGTTTCTTATAACTGTGAATAGAATAACTAGGATTGGTACTTGTTTGATCTCAAAGAATATCATCTTACAGGCTTGTCTAACACATTATTGAATAAAGAAACCTCTTAGTCATAAGAAGTAATGGGATCAAGTTTAACAGAAAAAAAGCATTGTATACTAGAGGAAAAATACTAGAAATGTTTTACTGAAGCAAGCACAAATTGCAAAGATTTTCCTAGTGACACATTTTAGAAATATCAGTGTTTCTACAGTAGTAGCAGTAGGATTAGAAGAGCAATAATACTTTGCATCAAGATGGCACAGTAGGAAGACTCTAAGCTCACCTGTCCCATGTTAACAGCTAGATTTCATACACATCCAAGTCAACAAACTGGAGAGTGATCCAAAGACTGGCAGAAGAAACTCCACAACTAAATACAGAAAAAAAGCTGCATCTGAAAACTCAGGAAGGTCAGAAAGCTGGAGGGAGACTGCATGCAGGAGGGAAGAGGTTGTGTGCAAAGAAGGCAGAGAAACAGGCCCTTACACTAGGGAGTTCACGTGGGGAAGACTAATCCCGAGTATTTTGGGCTTCAAAAATAAGAGGGGTTGAATTCTGTGAGTGAGTTTGTAAAAACAGTGGGACTTAGAGCCTGGAGCTTTAAAAGTCAGCTGAATCAGCACTGGGCCACCTGGGAGAGCAAGTGCGAGCTGGGTCACCACCCTTAGAGAGACAGTGTCCTGCCCAGAGAGGCAATATAAAAAATGCCAGGGGTGAATGGGAGACAGATCTGTTCATACTGACTTTGGACTGTGTTGGGGAACTTCTCTGAAAACAAGGGAGCTGGCAGGTACCATTTTCCTCTCCTGCCCCCCACATAAACACAGAACCACTTGTGGGTATCAGGGCCATACAGACGCTACTTAAACTGTTAGCAGTGCGCCATGCCCACGAGTTCTCTTGAGGACTCGTCCACACCAAGCATGCTAGTCTTGGCCCTAGGTTCAGGGTAAATTTTGTTAAAGACTTGTGCATGCACTGCCCAGCTGCTGGGCGCACAGCTGCTATCATGTGCCACACCCAGCTCCACACCACACCCAGCTGCTGCACCCAGCAGCTTAACTCCAGCCATTGCCTCACATTGCACCCTGTCTCAGGCTCCTGGCTACTCCAGTGCACAGCCCTCAGCCACCACAGCATTTCAGAAGATAGAGGATAGGACTCCGTGGCCCAGCACAAATTTTCCTAACACTTCTGCCCTGCTCTAAAGTTCCCTTGCCTGCATGCCTCCTCAGAGCTGGCCTACCTGTGCCTCACTAACACCACAGAGAGTGAGCATAGCCCCACAACAGGCAAAGAGTCAGTACAGACGATTGCAATGAAAGGAAAAGTGACTCAGATACAATAGTAGGGCATAAGCAACACACATAGGATACTTTCCTAAAGTGCCAAGTTCTGGTGAACAGGGGACACTGCACTGCAGGACACTCCAGGACCGACCTCTTCTTCATAAAGTCACTGCTTTCAAGAGCAGAAGACATAGCTGACTTTATTAACACATAGAAACATACACAGAGAGATAGACAAAATGAGACAGAAATTTATCCCCAATTAAAGAACAGGACAAGGCCATGGCCAGAGATTTAAGTGAAATAGATTTAAGTAACATGCCTGGTAGACAATTTAAAGCAATGATCATCAGGATACTCACTGGACTTGAGAAAAGCATGGAAGATATGAGTGAGACCCTTAACACAGAGATAAAGAATAACATAACAGAGACAAAGAGCTCAACAAACAAAATGAAAAACATGCTTCATGTACTGAACAGTATGGAGGCAGCAGAAGAACGAATTAGTGACCTGGAAGATTGAGTAATGGAAAGTAATCAAGCTGAACAAAAGACAGAAGAAAGAATTATGGAAAACAAGAAGTACCAATAATATACAATAATTAAGTTGAGTACCCTTCGATTCACATTTGAATGTAGACACTCAAAAATATTCACCAACTCAAACAGACAGAAAGTGTTGTTTGGATTGGACAAGCCAGCTGGAAACTTATAAAGCAGAGTTTCACAGAGGAGGGACCAATGAAGAGAAATATGTTCATAAAGATGCATGTAGGTCCTACTGCAGCTTCAGCCAAATACCAATTTGCACATTTATAGCATGAAAGTCAGTTCTCAAAAATCTCATGGAGCTGGTAGTCATGTAAACTCACACAAGTTAAGTAGAGATATTATCAAAATCATGGTTAAGTATCTTAAGTGCCCCCAAAGTTCTGTATCTTAGGAGTGTGGCCAAACTAGTCCTAGATTAAATGATGCTCTAGACATGCTCTATTTAAACCTAACAACAGACTTCAGAATGAGTAAACTGATCTTAATTAAGTCCACTGCTTGCCAGAACAAAATGTAAGACCATTTAACAGCATTAAAAAAAATCCAACATTTAATAATGTAAAATTTATAAATCTGCCATCTAATAAAAATTATCATATATGCAGGGCACCTGGGTAGCTCAGTCGGTTAAGTACCAACTTTGGCTCAGGTCATGATCTCACGGTTTGTGGGTTTGAGTCCCACATTGGGCTCTGCGCTGACGGCTCAGAGCCTGGAGCCTGCTTCGGATTCTGTGTCTCCCTCTCTCTCTGCTCCTTACCCACTCATACTCTGTCTTTCTCTGTCTCTCAAAAATAAATAAACATTAAAAACAAAAAAAATATATCATATATTCAAAGAAGGGACATTTAACACAACAAAGAAAATTACAGCAATAAAAATCAATGAATACATGACTGAGAGAATAGAATGAGCAGACAAAGACATTAACTCTACTATTCCACAAATGATCAATATGTGCACAAATGATCAAAATGTGCATAATGAGGGGGAAAAGGATATAAAAAATAACATAAATCAAACATTTGGACATGAAAAAAATAATGCCTGAAATAAAAATTTCACTAGGGTGTGTTAACAGGATATTAGATAGTACAGAACCAAATATGAGTAAAATCAAAGATGAAGGAACAGAAACTACTAAAAATTAAGAACACCCAGAAAAATGAAAAATATAAGCAGCACATCAGTAACATGTTTAAAATATTAAGAAATCTAACACAAATATACCCAGAGTTCCAGATATGGAATAGACACATGCACAATTCCTGATTTTTTCATTTGATAAAAATTTCAAACTTATACCTCAAGACCCTCAAAAACCACAAGCAAATTCAACTTAGGAAAATAATACCAATTCTCCATAACTGAGTTGTTTACCATCAAACAGAGGAAAAAAGTTTTACTATATACAGTGGATAAAAATGTGAGTATTATCACAAAGTATTTATTTATTTATTTATTTATTTATTTATTTATTTATTTATGTGTTTATTTATTTACTTAGAGAAAAAGAGAGCGCACATGCAAGACTGTGCACAAGCTGGGTAGGGGCAGAGAGACAGAGAATCCCAAGCAGGCTCTGTGCTGTCAGTGCAGAGCTGGATGTGAGGCTCAAACTCACAAACCATGAGATCATGGCCTGAACCAAAATCAAGAGTCAGACGCTTAACAAACTGAGCCCCACAAGTACCCTTATTGTAATTTTTTTTTTATCAGGAACTATGTAAGTCAAAAGATAACATTATCAAAAAATATTGTGGAGAGAACAACCACCAATAAAATTTGAATGTGAAGCTCTATACATTCAATAAAAATATCTTTTAAAGATGCAGGTAAACGGCTTCTAATTTCTGCATGGTGTATTTAAAACTGGAAAGAACATTGTTTCCACCCTTATAGAAACAAACAAAACAGTTGAAGTGCAAAATTTACCCTATTTTTTGAACTCATTAAAGACCTGAGTTGGAAAGGCAAAAACTAACCTGAAATCTATGAAATCTGAAAACTGTGAGAGCAGTGTAAACCTGAAAGGAGGGAATAGACATGATAATATGCTTATCTGTGCAGAAACAGCTTGACACTAATGAGAATTGTTAAATAACTGAAAATTGTTAAAGAACTGGTAAAGGCCAAATACAGTCTAGCAGAATATAGAATCCATGGGTGATGCAAATGCACTTACATGCATGCTCTTCCCCATAGACTTCACAGGAGCTCAAACAAACAAACAAACAAACAAACAAAAAACAAAAAATAACTGATGACAAACTTGGGAAAGCTTTCCTTGTAGCAAGCCAAGGTAAGAATAGCAGCTGCTGCAGGGAACATGTGAAATGATTCCCTATATCCTACCTCCCATAGAGAACAAAAGACTTAAGTTATAAGGGAAGGGCAATACACAATGTCACTTTTATGACAGTGAAAGGAAACATACAAAAAATTCCCAGCCCTGGGGAAAGGGCAGGGATGCATCTGCACCCAGAACTATAGCTACAGGAGGAATAGGAATAGTGAGAAATCCACATTCTCAAGACTTAGAGAAAGAGTGGTTGCATAAGACTGAGGCATAATAAGAGTAATTGAGAAGATACTTTACCCCATAATGCAACAACTAACTACCAGGCTAACAAAAATAAAAAACAATTAGCAGTGAAATACTGGAGAGAGATCTTCTCTGAGACACAGCAGAAAGGGAAGGCCTACATACATATAAATGTGAAACAGTAATCAAAAGAAAACCTCTGACAAATATATCCCCACTCTAAATGCTAGATATCACTAAAGCAATTTAAAGCCTGAGGGCCACTAAGGATAACAAAAGTAGCAATACTATCCAAACAACTCACCTTTACTTCTGGACAAATTAACCTCAAAACTCACATGAAATGTCCAGAAGTAGGAAAAATATGAAGGTGTGTTTATTTTCTTTTTTTCTTTTTTTTTTTATTATTTATTTATTTTTATTTTTTAATATATGAAATTTACTGTCAAATTGGTTTCCATACAACACCCAGTGCTCATCCCAAAAGGTGCCCTCCTCAATACCCATCACCCACCCTCCCTTCCCTCCCACCCCCCATCAACCCTCAGTTTGTTCTCAGTTTTTAACAGTCTCTTATGCTTTGGCTCTCTCCCACTCTAACCTCTTTTTTTTTTTTTTCCTTCCCCTCCCCCATGGGTTTCTGTTACGTTTCTCAGGATCCACATAAGAGTGAAACCATATGGTATCTGTCTTTCTCTGTATGGCTTATTTCACTTAGCATCACACTCTCCAGTTCCACCCACGTTGCTACAAAACGCCATATTTCATTTTTTCTCATTGCCACGTAGTATTCCATTGTGTATATAAACCACAATTTCTTTATCCATTCATCAGTTGATGGACATTTAGGCTCTTTCCATAATTTGGCTATTGTTGAGAGTGCCGCTATAAACATTGGGGTACAAGTGCCCCTATGCATCAGTACTCCTGTATCCCTTGGATAAATTCCTAGCAGTGCTATTGCTGGGTCATAGGGTAGACCTATTTTCAATTTTCTGAGGAACCTCCACACTGCTTTCCAGAGCGGCTGCACCAATTTGCATTCCCACCAACAGTGCAAGAGGGTTCCCGTTTCTCCACATCCTCTCCAGCATCTATAGTCTCCTGATTTGTTCATTTTGGCCACTCTGACTGGCGTGAGGTGATATCTGAGTGTGGTTTTGATTTGTATTTCCCTGATAAGGAGCGACGTTGAACATCTTTTCATGTGCCTGTTGGCCATCCGGATGTCTTCTTTAGAGAAGTGTCTATTCATGTTTTCTGCCCATTTCTTCACTGGGTTATTTGTTTTTCGGGTGTGGAGTTTGGTGAGCTCTTTATAGATTTTGGATACTAGCCCTTTGTCCGATATGTCATTTGCAAATATCTTTTCCCATTCCGTTGTTTGCCTTTTAGTTTTGTTGGTTGTTTCCTTTGCTGTGCAGAAGCTTTTTATCTTCATAAGGTCCCAGTAATTCACTTTTGCTTTTCATTCCCTTGCCTTTGGGGATGTGTCGAGAAAGAGATTGCTACGGCTGAGGTCAGAGAGGTCTTTTCCTGCTTTCTCCTCCAGGGTTTTGACGGTTTCCTGTCTCACATTCAGGTCCTTTATCCATTTTGAGTTTATTTTTGTGAATGGTGTGAGAAAGTGGTCTAGTTTCAACCTTCTGCATGTTGCTCTCCAGTTCTCCCAGCACCATTTGTTAAAGAGGCTGTCTTTTTTCCATTGGATGTTCTTTCCTGCTTTGTCAAAGATGAGTTGGCCATACGTTTGTGGGTCTAGTTCTGGGGTTTCTATTCTATTCCATTGGTCTATGTGTCTGTTTTTATGCCAATACCATGCTGTCTTGATGATGACAGCTTTGTAGTAGAGGCTAAAGTCTGGGATTGTGATGCCTCCTGCTTTGGTCTTCTTCTTCAAAATTACTTTGGCTATTCGGGGCCTTTTGTGGTTCCATATGAATTTTAGGATTACTTGTTCTAGTTTTGAGAAGAATGCTGGTGCAATTTTGATTAGGATTGCATTGAATGTGTAGATAGCTTTGGGTAGTATTCACATTTTGACAATATTTATTCTTCAATCCATGAGCAGGGAATGTCTTTCCATTTCTTTATATCTTCTTCAATTACCTTCATAAGCTTTCTATAGTTTTCAGCATACAGATCTTTTACATCTTTGGTTAGATTTATTCCTAGGTATTTTTATGCTTCTTGGTGCAATTGTGAATGGGATCCGTTTCTTTATTTGTCTTTCTGTTGCTTCATTGTTAGTGTATAAGAATGCAACTGATTTCTGTACATTGATTTTGTATCCTGCAACTTTGCTGAATTCATGTATCAGTTCTAGCAGACTTTTGGTGGAGTCTATCGGATTTTCCATGTATAATATCATGTCATCTGCAAAAAGCCAAAGCTTGACTTCATCTTTGCCAATTTTGATGCCTTTGATTTCCTTTTGTTGTCTGATTGCTGATGCTAGAACTTCCAGCACTATGTTAAACAACAGCGGTGAGAGTGGGCATCCCTGTCGTGTTCCTGATCTCAGGGAAAAAGCTCTCAGTTTTTCCCCATTGAGGATGATGTTAGCTGTGGACTTTTCATAAATGGCTATTATGATCTTTAAGTATGTTCCTTCTATCCCGACTTTCTCAAGGGTTTTTATTAAGAAAGGGTGCTGGATTTTGTCAAAGGCCTTTTCTGCATCGATTGACAGGATCATATGGTTCTTCTCTTTTTTTTTGTTAATGTGATGTATCACGTTGATCGATTTGCGAATGTTGAACCAGCCCTGCATCCCAGGAATGAATCCCACTTGATCATGGTGAATAATTCTTTTTATATGCTGTTGAATTTGATTTGCTAGTGTCTTATTGAGAATTTTTGCATCCATATTCATCAGAGATATTGGCCTGTAGTTCTCTTTTTTTACTGGGTCTCCGTCTGGTTTAGGAATCAAAGTAATACTGGCCTCCTAGAATGAGTCTGGAAGTTTTCCTTCCCTTTCTATTTCTTGGAATAGCTTGAGAAGGATAGGTATTATCTCTGCTTTAAACGTCTGGTAGAACTCCCCTGGGAAGCCATCTGGTCCTGGACTCTTACTTCTTGGGAGATTTTTGATAACCGATTCAATTTCTTCGCTGGTTATGGGTCTGTTCAAGCTTTCTATTTCCTCCTGATTGAGTTTTGGAAGAGTGTGGGTGTTTAGGAATTTGTCCATTACTTCCAGGTTGTCCAATTTGTTGGCATATAATTTTTCATAGTATTCCCTGATAATTGTTTGTATCTCTGAGGGATTGGTTGTAATCATTCCATTTTCATTCATGATTTTATCTATTTGGGTCATCTCCTTTTCTTTTTGAGAAGCCTGGCTAGAGGTTTGTCAATTTTGTTTATTTTTTCAAAAAACCAACTCTTGGTTTCGTTGATCTGCTGTACAGTTTTTTTAGATTCTATATTGTTTATTTCTGCTCTGATCTTTATTATTTCTCTTCTTCTGCTGGGTTTAGGCTGCCTTTGCTGTTCTGCTTCTATTTCCTTTAGGTGTGCTGTTAGATTTTGTATTTGGGATTTTTCTTGTTTCTTGAGATAGGCCTGGATTGCAATGTATTTTCCTCTCAGGACTGCCTTTGCTGCGTCTCAAAGCGTTTGGATTGTTGTATTTTCACTTTCGTTTGTTTCCATATATTTTTTAATTTCTTCTCTAATTGCCTGGTTGACCCACTCATTCGTTAGTAGGGTGTTCTTTAACCTCCATGCTTTTGGAGGTTTTCCAGACTTTTTCCTGTGGTTGATTTCAAGCTTCATAGCATTGTGGTCTGAAAGTATGCATGGTATAATTTCAATTCTTGTAAACTTATGAAGGGCTGTTTTGTGACCCAGTATATGATCTATCTTGGAGAATGTTCCAAGTGCACTCGAGAAGAAAGTATATTCTGTTGCTTTGGGATGCAGAGTTCTAAATATATCTGTCAAGTCCATCTGATCCAATGTATCATTCAGGGCCCTTGTTTCTTTATTGACTGTGTGTCTAGATGATCTATCCATTTCTGTAAGTGGGGTGTTAAAGTCCCCTGCAATGACCACATTCTTATCAATAAGGTTGCTTATGTTTATGAGTAATTGTTTTATATATCTGCGGCTCCGGTATTCGGCGCATAGACATTTATAATTGTTAGCTCTTCCTGATGGATAGACCCTGTAATTATTATATAATGCCCCTCTTCATCTCTTGTTACAGCCTTTAATTTAAAGTCTAGTTTGTCTGATATAAGTATGGCTACTCCAGCTTTCTTTTGGCTTCCAGTAGCATGATACATAGTTCTCCATCCCCTCACTCTCAATCTAAAGGTGTCCTCAGATCTAAAATGAGTCTCTTGTAGACAGCAAATAGATGGGTCTTGTTTTTTTATCCATTCTGATACCCTATGTCTTTTGGTTGGCGCATTTAATCCATTTACATTCAGTGTTATTATAGAAAGATACGGGTTTAGAGTCATTGTGATGTCTGTATGTTTTATGCTTGTAGTGATGTCTCTGGTACTTCGTCTCACAGGATCCCCCTTAGGATCTCTTGTAGGGCTGGTTTAGTGGTGACAAATTCCTTCAGGTTTTGTTTGTTTGGGAAGACCTTTATCTCTCCTTCCATTCTAAATGACAGACTTGCTGGATAAAGGATTCTCGGCTGCATATTTTTTCTGTTTAGCACACTGAAGATATCGTGCCAAGCCTTTCTGGCCTGCCAAGTTTCAAAGGAGAGATCAGTCACGAGTCTTATAGGTCTCCCTTTATATGTGAGGGCACGTTTATCCCTTGCTGCTTTCAGAATTTTCTCTTTATCCTTGTATTTTGCCAGTTTCACTATGATATGTCGTGCAGAAGATCGATTCAAGTTATGTCTGAAGGGAGTTCTCTGTGCCTCTTGGATTTCAATGCCTTTTTCCTTCCCCAGTTCAGGGAAGTTCTCAGCTATAATTTCTTCAAGTACCCCTTCAGCAACTTTCCCTCTCTCTTCCTCCTCTGGGATACCAATTATGCGTATATTATTTCTTTTTAGTGTATCACTTAGTTCTCTAATTTTTCCCTAATACTCCTGGATTTTTTTATCTTTCTCTCAGCTTCCTCTTTTTCCATAACTTTATCTTCTAGTTCACCTATTCTCTCCTCTGCCTGTTCAATCCGAGCTGTCGTCGTTTCCATTTTGTTTTGCATTTCGTTTAAAGTGCTTTTCAGCTCCTCGTGACTGTTCCTTAGTCCCTTGATCTCTGTGGCAAGAGATTCTCTGCTGTCCTGTATACTGTTTTCAAGCCCAGCAATTAACTTTATGACTATTATTCTAAATTCACTTTCTGTTATATTATTTAAATCCTTTTTGATCAGTTCATTAGCTGTTGTTATTTCCTGGAGATTCTTCTGAGGGGAATTCTTCCATTTGGTCATTTTGGATAGTCCCTGGAGTGGTGAGGACCTGCAGGGCACTTCCCCTGTGCTGTGGTGTATAACTGGAGTTGGTGGGCGGGGCCGCAGTCCGACCTGATGTCTGCCCCCAGCCCACCGCTGGGGCCACAGTCAGACTGGTGTGTGCCTTCTCTTCCCCTCTCCTAGGGGCGGGATTCACTGTGGGGTGGCGTGGCCCGTCGGGGCTACTTGCACACTGCCAGGCTTGTGGTGCTGGGGATCTGGCGTATTAGCTGGGGTGGGTAGGCAAGGTGCGCGGGGGCAGGAGGGGCAGGCTTAGCTCGCTTTTCCTTAGGTGATACACTTCAGGAGGGGCGCTGTGGCAGTGGGAGGGAGTCAGATCCGCTGCCGGAGGTTTGGCTCCACAGAAGCACAGAGTTGGGTGTTTGCGAGGAGGAGGGAGCAAGTTCCCTGGCAGGAACTGGTTCTCTTTGGGATTTTGGCTGGGGGATGGGCGAGGGAGATGGTGCTGGCAAGCGCCTTTGTTCCCCGCCAAGCTGAGCTCTGCCGTCTGGGGGCTCAGCAGCTCTCCCACCCTTTGTCCTCCAGCCTTCCCGCTTTCTGAGCAGAGCTGTTAACTTATGACCTCCCAGAGGCTAAGTTGCACTTGCTGTCGGAACACAGTCCGTCCGGCCCCTCCGCTTTTGCCAGCCAGACTTGGGGGCTCTGCTTGGCCGGCGAGCCGCCTCTCTGCCCCGGCTCCCTCCCGCCAGTCCGTGGAGCGCGCACCGCCTCGCCGCCCTTCCTACCCTCTTCTGTGGGCCTCTCGTCTGTGCTTGGCTCTGGAGACTCCGTTCTGCTAATCCTCTGGCGGTTTTCTGGGTTCTTTAGGCAGGTGTAGGTGGAATCTAAGTGATCAGCAGGACGCGAGGTGAGCCCAGCGTCCTCCTACGCCGCCATCTTCCCTGCCCCCCTTTATTTTCAAAACTTAAATATTATCGTTTTGTGGTTTTTATCAGTCTTTATTATACTATCTAAGCTTTCCTATATATTTTTTAAATTATAATGTGCACAAACAAATCAAGAGATAAAAACATGCCAAGAGATATAATAATCAGCAGAAACAGACTCAGAGATATAGCAGGGAATTTAAAATAACCACAATTGGGGCGCCTGGGTGGCGCAGTCGGTTAAGCGTCCGACTTCGGCCAGGTCACGATCTCGCGGTCCGTGAGTTCGAGCCCCGCGTCAGGCTCTGGGCTGATGGCTCGGAGCCTGGAGCCTGTTTCCGATTCTGTGTCTCCCTCTCTCTCTGCCCCTCCCCCGTTCATGCTCTGTCTCTCTCTGTCCCAAAAATAAATAAAAACGTTGAAAAAAAATTTTTTAAAAAAATAAAAAAATAAAAAAAATAAAATAAAATAACCACAATTAATAGGTTAAAACTGTAGTGGAAAAGGTGGCTAATATGCAAGATAATTTAAACAATTTCAGCCTAGAGATGTAAAAAATAATGTAAACTGCAAGTAGAAAGAAAGAAGACATCGGGAACTACTTTTAGTTACATAGACAATGCACTGAGCTATGAAGAAAAGTGAACTTTAAGATAAACAATTAAAATTTTCCCAAACAGAAATATTAGGGGACAAAAACTGACTGGCATGCCATGGGAGACACTGCTCCTTCCTTCCAACATTGTTGATTTCAGGAAAGGTTAACACCATGTGGTAGCAATATAGTGAGCTCATCTGCTCCCAAGGATACAACAAATCTACTACTACAGAGGAAATAATTCCCTCTGAAGGGGACTTAGGAACTAGATGAGTAGAGTCTCCACAACAAGTGACAGACAACAGAGATATGTACAAGAGCCCAAGATATGGTCACACTAAAAGAAAAAGGCAGAATCCTATGGTAGGAGGAAATAAAGGTATAGAGTTTTTTCCTGAGAAGCAAGAGAATTCAAGATCCACATCAGGCCTACAACTTTTAGATCCTGTGGAGGAGAGACAAGCCCCCAAAACATCTGACATTGTAAAACAATTGGGATTATGTTCAAGAAAACTACAGAACTATAGGGAAAAAGGAAAACCACTCTTGAAGGGCTCGTGTGCAGACAACACAGAACCAATGCAAAAATACCAGATTAAAATGCACATATACCATGGGTGACCAATTTACTAACCCTGGAGCACCTGCCAGAGAGAAAGGCAGCTGGGTCTCTCCCTGGGTACTAAGATACTGGCGGTGGCAGCCATTGCTACTACCTGACCCTGCCATGCTAATCCCGGCAATGAGGGTAACACTTAAGAATTCTCCTTCTACACTGCAAGTGCCAGGGAAATGTGTCCCACAGAAAGCCCTGCATAAACCTGTACCTCAGTTACAGCTCACAGAAGATAGGATAATCCTGCCCACCAGCACACCTGCCGCAGTAACAGCTTGGCCCTACAGCCAGATAGATGAGGGGCCAGCCACATGCATCAGCACTACCACAGCATTCATAAACCAGACACAGTGGGAGGGTCCATGCAGGAGTGATAGGACACGTTCTATCTAAGACCATTCCTTCAAGACCAGAGAATGTAGCTGATCTATCTAATGCATAGGAGCAAACAAAGAGTCAGGCAAAATGAAGAGGCAGAGGAATATGTACCCACCCTAAAACAAACACACACACACACACACACACACACACACAAACACACAAAATACAGACACTCAGGATAAACAAAAAATAAAGAAAGAAAGAAAAAGAAAAAAAAACTAAAACCTAAATGAAACACTGATAAAGACTTCAAAGTAATGATAATAAACATGCTCTCTGAACTGAAGAAAATAATGGATGAATACAGTGAAAACCTTAAAAAAGTGAGAGAAAATATAAAAAAGAACCAATCAGAGATGAAGAATACAATAAATGAAATGAAAATACACTAGAGAAATAGAACAGCAGATTAGATCATGTAGAAGAGAACAGAAAACTGGAAAAGTGAGTAGTGGAAATCATCCAGGCTAAACATCAAAATAAATTTTAAAAAAAATGAATATTAAAATTAAGTTAAAATTAAAAAATTAAAATGAGGATAACTTAAGTGACCTCTGAGATGATATTAAGCACACTAACAATCACATTATAGGGGCCCCAGAAGGAAAAGAGAGAAATTGTCAGAAAATGTATTTGAAGAAATAAAGCTGAAAACTTTCCTAACCTGAAGAAGGAAAAGACATCCAGATCCAAGAAGCAGAGAGCCCCAAACAAGATGAAATCAAAGAGGTCCACATGATGACACATGATAGTTAAAATGTCAATACTTAAAGAGAATCATAAAAGCAGCAAGAGAAAAGTAACTAGTAATATACAAGGAAATACTCATAGTGCTATCAAATGATTTTATTTATACATGCACGCACACACACACACACGCACACACACACACACACAATGGAGTATTACTCGACAATCAAAAAGAATAAAATCTTGACATTTGCAACAGTGTGGATGGAAATAGAGGGTATTACACTAAGTGAAATTAGTCAGACTGAGAAAGGCAAATATCATATGACTTCACTCATATGTGGAATTTAAGATACAAAACAGATGAACATACAGAAGGGAAGCAAAAGTAATATAAAAGCAGGGAGGAGGACAAAAAACATAACAGACTCTTAAATATAGAGAACAGGGGCGCCTGGGTGGCGCAGTCGGTTAAGTGTCCGACTTCAGCCAGGTCACGATCTCGCGGTCCGTGAGTTCGAGCCCCGCGTCAGGCTCTGGACTGATGGCTCGGAGCCTGGAGCCTGCTTCCGATTCTGTGTCTCCCTCTCTCTCTGCCCCTCCCCCGTTCATGCTCTGTCTCTCTCTGTCCCAAAAATAAAAAAAAATAAAAAAAAAAATATAGAGAACAAACTGAGGGTTCCTGGAGGGATTGTGGGTGGGGGATGGGCTAAATGGGGAAGGGGCATTAAGGGCACTTGTTGGGATGAGCACTGGGTGTTATACGTAGGGGATAAATCACTGGAATCTACTCCTGAAATCATTATTGCACTATATACTAATTTGGATATAAGTTTAAATAAATAAATAAATAAATAAATAAATAAATAAAAGTTGTCCTTGCCAGGAACTCAAAAAAAGAAGTCAATCTAATATATATTTAATTTATATTAATATGGAACTTATGTCTATTAATTTAAAAATAATAAATAAGTAAAATATGCAACACACCAGTATAATATTCATAATGCATATGATAAGCTGTCAGATGTAAATCCAATATTCTGTAGTCTGAATAAATAATGGTTTAAAAATGAAAAAAAAAGTAGCTAAATCAAACTAAAAAGCTTTTCCATAGCAAAAGAAACCATCAACAGAATGAAAAGGTAACCTACTAAATGGGAGAAGATACAGTTGATCCTTGAACAACATGGGTTTGAACCGTGCAGGCCTACTTACAGGTAGACTTTGTTCAATAAATATAGTAGAGTACTGTAAATTTTTTCCTTGTCTTAATATTTTCTTAAGAACATTTTCTTTTCTCTTATCTTCTTGTGAGAATATAGTATACAATACATGTAACATACAAAATATGTGTTAATTGACTATGTTATCGGTAATGCTTCTAGAAACAGTAGCCTAGTAGAAATTAAGTTTCTGGGTTATCAAAAGTTATATGTAAATTTTCAACTACATAGAGTGTCACCTTCCCTAACCTCCACTTTGTGGGAGTCAATTGCATTTGCAAATTATATATTTGATAAGGGGTTAATATTTAAAATATATAAAGAACTCACACAGCTCAAACCCCAACACCACCAATAACAACAAAAAAATCAAATAGTCTAACTAAAAATTGGGGAGAGGACATGAATAAACACTTTAAAGAAGACACATAGACAGCCAATCACCACATGAAGATGCCCAATGTAACATCATCAGGGAAATGCAAATCAAAGCCCCAGTGAGATAACACCTTACACCTGTCAGAATGCCTATTATAAAAAGTACAAGAAATAAAAAGTGTTGGCACAATTGTGGATAAAAGGTAATACTTGTGCACTGTTGGTGAAAATGTAAATTGGTGCTGTTACTATGAAAAAGAGTATGGGGGTTCTTCAAAAAATTAAAAATAGAGCTACCATATGATCAGCAATTCTACTTCTTGGTATTAATCCGAAGACAATGAAAAAACACCAATTAAAAAAATATATGTACCCCTATGTTCAATATTATTTATAGTTCAGCATTATTTATAGTAGTCAGGATATGGAAAAAACCTACCTGTCATAGTTAGATCAAGGGGTAAAGAAGATATAAAATACTCACATACACACACATACTCACACACACACACACAGGGATATTTATCTGCTATAAAAAATAAAATCTTGCAATTTGCATCATCATAGATGGAATTAGAGGACATCATATTGAGTGAAATAAGACAGACACAGAAATACAAATACTGTATAATTTCACTTATATGTGAGATAAAAAAATGAATAAACAAAACAAAAAAGAACAAAAACAGATACATAAATGTAGAGAACAAACTGATGATTGTCAGAAGGGAGTGGGGTGGATATATGGATAAAACAGGAGAAGGAGACTGAGAAGTATAAACTTGCAGTTTTAACATAAATCAGTCATGGGGATGTAAAGTAGAGCACAGGGAATACAGTCAATAACATTGTAATAACAAAGCTGGATCATGACAATCACTCACAATGTATATAAATGTCAAATCATTGTGTTGTACACCCGAAACTAACACAACATTGTATGTCAACTGTATTTTAAAAATAAATAAATAAATAAATAAATAGGACCCTAAGGTAAAAAAAAAAATTGAAAACTTCTCTAATCTGGGAAAGGAAACAGACATTTGGGTGCAGGAATCAGAGAGTCCCCAATAAGATGAACCAAAAGAGAACAGCATCAAATAACATTATAATTTAAATGTCAATAAATAAAGATAATTTTTTTTTTAATCAGCAAGAGAAAAACAACTAGTTATGTATAAGGGAAACCCCATAATACTATCAGATTCTGAATGCTTTGCAGATTCTGAAATTTGAGTTAGGATTGGTGGGCCCATTAATATGGGAATTCCAACTAATTTTAATATGATTTCATGATATTAAGTTCCCTGTAGAACTACATTTTGTCATATAATCCATTTACCAGTTTGCTTAACATTAGGAAAGAGAAATGCAGATGAATGGATCTTGATTTAAAATATTAATTAAAAAATAAGAGGAGAGTTTTGCTTTTAATCTTAGATTGAATTCAAAATAAACTAATGATGTGCATTGGCTACCACAAGCCATAGGTATCCCAGATACTCTACACATTTTTAGTATATTCACAAATGAATGTGTTTTCCCAGCTACTAGTGGAGTACATTCTGGAGTACTGTGTTAAGTTCTGCACTTCATATTTTAAGAATTACAAAATCACATGAAGGCACATCTAAAATTATATGAAATGGTTGCTGAAGAATCTCAATATCTTATCCTGAAAAGCATGGTTGAAAGAATGGGTATATTTGCTGTAGAAAGAAGAACCAACAAGGACAAAAATAGCTATTCTAAATATAATTATTCATTACCTAAATTTGTTAAATGATAACCATGTGACAGTCACTGTTCTAGGCTATGCAGAGACAGTTGTGTTAAGAATGACAAGTTCCCTGATTTCATGTATTATATGCACCAGATGTTATTCTCTTTTAGAGAATAACAAATATATTCATGTACAAGAAAATTTCAGAGAGTGATAGAAGCTATTAGAACAACTTCTTTAAAAAAAGATTGATTTTATAGGACAAGGAAAGATGGCGGAACAGCATGGAAGGTTTTTGTGTATCTCACGTCCATGAAATACAGCCAGACCAACACTAAACCATCCTATGCACCTAGAAAACTGACTGGAGGATTAACACAACAATCTGCACAACCTGAACCACAGAATTCAGCAGGTATGTGGTGCAGAGAAGTGAACTTGGGGAACAAGAAGGTTCAAGAAGGGAGGTGCTTTTGTGAATGGAGAGAGGACGGAGACTGGGGAAGGGGGATAGAATATGGGAAAAGTTGGGGCGCCTGGGCGGCTCAGTCAGTTAAGCGTCCGACTTCGGCTCAGGTCATGATCTCATGGTCCGTGAGTTCGAGCCCCGCATCGGGCTCTGTGCTGACAGCTCAGAGCCTGGAGCCTGTTTCAGATTCTGTGTCTCCCTCTCTCTCTGACCCTCCCCCGTTCATGCTCTGTCTCTCTCTGTCTCAAAAATAAATAAACATTAAAAAAAAAATTAAAAAAAAAAAAAGGATATGGGAAAAGCACCCCTCCCCAAAAGCAGCTGGAAAGAAAGTGGAAAATTGGAAACAACTGCAGGGACTAAACTAAAAAGGGAGAAAGGAGAAAGCAGAAAGGAGAAAGGAGAAAGGAGAAAGGAGAGGGTTTAAATTCCATTCAGACTGTAAACAAGGGGAACACAGTCTGCAACTCTGCAGCTGGATACCTGGTGGTGCTCTGGTGGGAAGGGCGAATCCCCAGGAGCAGAGTGGGGTCTGGGAGGTTCTTGGGCCACATGGGGAAAAGCAGTTCCACTGCTGGAAGGACTCTTGGTAGAGACTGTTGAAGCCACCTAGTCCCAGCAGACCCCAGAGAATGCCCACATTTGCTGGTGCTGGAACAAGGTCATTAAGGGTGAAGCCTGGTGCCAGATGTGTGCTGTGATTTTCCATACTCCCTGAAATGCTGCTGCTACACTATCTCGCGAACATTTTCAGGGGTGGGCTGGCATCTGGCCATAGTCTCAGGGCACCAGCAGCAGCAGGGTCCAGCAAGCATTCCTGGGTGTAGCTGACATTAAGCCATTACTCATTTGGCCACTGCTCGGTGAGACCCTCCCACAGAGGGGTGGAACAGGTCAAAGTCCTTCAGAAGTAAGGGGCCAGGGAAAACAGCCACATCTGAGACAAAACTCGGGAGAGAGGTACTGCCTGGGGCCTGGTCACAAAGAGTGAGAAAGCAGGGAGTGGACAAAAGCTGAAGACAGAGGACAGGTGCACAATTGCTGATCCAGGAGAACAGACTGGGTAGCTGGGTGGCACCATTTTCACCGCTCCTGTGCATGTGCATGTGCACCTGTGATCCCTGCAACAATCCACCCCAGGTGGCTAGCTGTGCCATCTAATGGAGAACAGAGCCATTACACTGAGCCCCTCCCAACTGGGCCAACTTCACTCTCAAGAACACAATTCTCACCACCAGCTTAGTTTACAGACTATAAAGCACTACATAGACTGACTTCTAGAGTAAAATGAAGTAATTTCAGTCCTACTTCAATTTGTTAGCAAGTCCATCTATTCAATTTTCTTTCTTTTTTTTTTTTTCTCTTTTAAACTTTCTTTCCTTTCCTGAATACAGAAAGGGAAAAAAACTCTTTTATTTTCAATTTTTATTAAAAATACTTTAAATTTTTATTACTATATTTTTTCTTTTGTGTAAATTTTTTCAAATTCTATTTTATTTCCATCATTTTATTCTAGCTACTTCAGTGTGTTCACCTTTTCAAATTTTCAAACAATTTCCCTTTTCTCTTTGTCTTTTTTCTCTTTTTTGTTTCTTTTCTTTTTCTTGAATATAGAAAAAGAAAAGATTCATATTTATTTTTAATTTTTATTAATTTTCTTTAATTATTTTCTACTTTACTCTTTAATTTTGTTCATATTTTTTCAAATTCTATTTTACTCCCATCATATCATTTTAGTTTACTTCAGTGTATTCATCTTGCAAACTCTCAATTTCCTTCATTTATTTTTTTCAATTTTTTTCTCCCCCCTTTTTTTCTCTAATCTGTCAAACCACTTTCAACACTCAGACAAAACACACCTAGAATTTGGCATCACACATCTGTGTGTGTGTTTTTAATTTTTTAATGTTAATATTTCTTCAATTTTAATTTTTTATTTCAATTTTTCGACCTCATTAATTCCTTTTCTCCCTTCAAAATGACAAAATGAAGGAATTCACCAAAAAAAAAAAAAAAAAAAAGAAGAAGTAGAAACGACAGCCAGGGATTTAACAAACATAGATACAAGCAATATATCTGAACCAGAATTTAGAATCACGATAATAAGAATACTAACTGGAGTCAAAAATAGATTAGAATCCCTTTCTGCCAAGATAAGAGAAGTAAAAAATAGCCAGAATGAAATTAAAAATGGTATAACTGAGCTACAATCACAGATGCATGCAGCAGCAGCAAGGATGGAAGAGGCAGAACAGAAAATCAGTGATAGAGACGACAAACTTACAGAGAATAATGAAGCAGAAAAAAAGAAGGAGATTAAGGCAAAAGAGCATGATTTAAGAATTAGAGAAATCAGTGACTCATTAAAAAGGAACAACATCAGAATCATAGGGGTCCCAGAAGAGGAAGAGAGAGAAAATAGGGGTAGAAGGCCTTTGTGAGCAAATCATAGTGAAAAACTTTCCTAACCTGGAGAAAGACACAGACATCAAAATTCAGGAAGCACAGAGGAATCCCATTAGATTCAACAAAAAATGACCATCAACAAGGCATATTATAGTCTATTTCACAAAATACTCAGGCAAGGGGAGAATCATGAAAGCAGCAAGGGGAAAAAAGTCCCTAACCTACAAGGGAACACAGATCAGGTTTCCAGCAGACCTATCCACAGAAACTTGGCAGGCCAGAAAGGAGTGGCAGGATATATTCAGTGTGCTGAATCAGAAAAATATGCAGCCAAGAATTCCTTATCCAGCAAGGCTGTCATTCAAAATAGAAGGAGAGATAAAAAGTTTCCCAGACAAACAATAATTAAAGGAGTTTGTGACCACTAAACCAGCACTGCAAGAAATTTTAAGGGGGAATTTCTGAGGGGAGAAAAGATGAAAATATCTATATATCTATATATCTATATCTATATCTATATCTATATCTATAAATAAATAAATAAATAAATACCAAAAGCAACAAAGAATAGAAAGGACCAGAGAACACTACCAGAAATTCCAACTCTACAAGCATCATAATGGCAATAAATTCATATCTTTCAGTACTCACTCTAAACGTCAATGGACTCAATGCTCCAATCAAAAGACATAGGGTAACAGAATGGGTAAGACAACAAGATCCATCTATAGGCTGTTTACAGGAGATCCACTTTAGATCTAAAGACACCTTCAGATTGAAAATAAGAGGATGGAGAACCATCTATCATGCTAATGGTCAACAAAAGAAAGCTGGAGTAGCCATACTTATATCAGACAATCTAGACTTTAAAATAAAGACTGTATCAAGAGATACAGAAGGGCATTATATCATAATGAAGGGGTCTATCCACCAAGAAGACCTAACAACTGTAAACATTTATGCACCAAATGTGGGAGAACCCAAATATATAAATCAATTAATCACAAACATAAAGAAACTCGTCGACAGTAATACCATAATAGTAGCAGACTTCAACACCCCACTCACAACAATGGACAGATCATCTAATCAAAAAATCAACAAGGAAACAATGGCTTTGAATGACACACTGGACCAGATGGACTTAACGGATATATTCAGAACATTTCATCCTAAAGTAGCAGAATACACATTCTTCTCCAGTGTACATGGAATGTTCTCCAGACTAGGCCATATACTGGGACACAAATCAGCTCTCAGAAAGTACAAAAAGATTGAGATCACACCGTGCATATTTTCAGACCACAACACTATGAAACTCGAAAGCAAACACAAGAAAAAATTTGGAAAGGTAACAAATACTTGGAGATTGAAGAACATCCTATGAAAGAATGAATGGGCTAACCAAGCAGTTAAAGAGGAACTTAAAAAGTTCACGAAAGCCAATGAAAATAACACCACAACCCAAAACCTCTGGGATGCAATAAGGCAGTCATAAGAGGAAAGTATATAGCAATCTAGGCTTTCTGAAAGAAGGAAGAAAGATCTCAGATACGCAACCTAACCTTATGCCATAAGGCGCTGGAAAAAGAACAGTAACAAAAACCGAAAACCAGCAGAACACAGGACATAACCAAGATTAGAGCTGAAATTAATGCTATTGAAATCAAAAAAACAGTAGAACAGATCGATGAAACCAAAAGCTGGTTCTTCGAAAGAATTAACAAAATTGATAAACTACTAGTCAGTTTGATCAAAAAAGAAAAAGGAAAGGACCCAAATAAATAAAGTCAAGAATGAAAGAGGAGAGATAACAACCAACACAGCAGGAATAAAAACAACAATAAGAGAATATTATGAGCAATAAAATGGGTAATCTGGAAGAAATGGGCAAATTCCTAGACATATACACTACCAAAACTATAACAGGAAGAAATAGAAAATTTGAACAGACCCATAACCAGTAAGGAAATGGAATTAGTAATCAAAAATCTGCCAAAAAACAAGAGTCCAGGGTCAGATGGCTTTCCAGGGGAATTCTACCAAACATTTAAGGAAGGGTTAACACCTATTCTCTTGAAACTGTTCCAAAAAATAGAAATGGAAGTAAAACTTCCAAACCCTTTCTATGAAGCCAGCATTACCTCGATTCCAAAAGCAGACAGAGACCACTCTTAAAAGAAGAACTATAGACCAATTTCCCTGATGAACATGGATGCAAAAATCCTCAACAAGATATTAGCCAACAGATCCAACAATACATTAAAAAAATTATTCACCACGACCAAGTGGGATTTATACCTGGGATGCAGAGCTGGTTCAATATCCACAAAACAATTAATGTGATTCATCACATCAATAAAAGAAAGGACAAGAACCATATGATCCTTTCAATAGATGCAGAGAAAACATTTGACAAAATACAGCATCTTTCTCGATAAAAACCCTCAAGAAAGTAGGGATAGAGGAGCATACTTCAAGATCATAAAAGCCATATATGAACGACCCAATGCTAATATCATCCTCAATGGGGAGAAACTGACAGCTTTTCCTTTAAGGTCAGGAACAAGACAGGGATGAACACTCTAGCCACTGTTAATCAACATAGTATTGGGAGCCTTAGCCTCTGCAATCAGACAACACAAAGAAATAAAAGATATCCAAATCGGCCAGGAGGAGGTCAAACTTTCACTCTTCGCAGATGACATGATACTCTATATGGAAAACCCAAAAGATTCCACCAGAAAACTGCTAAAACTGATTCATGAATTTGGCAAAGTGGCAGGATCTAAAATCAATGCACAGAAATCGGTTGCATTCCTATACATCAACCATGAAGCGACAGAAAGAGAAATCAAGGAATAGATCCCACTTACAGTTGCACAAAAAACCATAAAATACCTAGGAATAAATATAACCAAAGAAGTGAAAAATCTATACACTGAAAACTATAGAAACCTTATGAAAGAAATTGAAGAAGACATAAAAAAGTGGAAAAAGATCCTATGCTCCTGGATAGGAAGAACACACATTGTTAAAATGTCGATACTACCCAAGGCAGTCTACATATTCAATGCAATCCCTATCAAAATAACACCAGCATTCTTCACAGAGCTAGAACAAATAATCCTAAAATTTGTATGGAACCAGAAAAGACCCCAAATAGCCAAAGCAATCTTGAAAAAGAAAACCAAAGCAGGAGGCATCACAATCCCAGACTTCAAGCTATACTACAAAGCTGTAATCCTCACAACAGTATGGTACTGGTACAAGAACAGACACTCAGATCAATGGAACAGAATAGAGAACCCAGAAATGGATCCAGAAACATATGGACAACTAATCTTTGACAAAGCAGGAAAGAATATCCAATGGAATAACAGTCTCTTTAGCAAGTGGTGCTGGGAAAACGGGACAGCCACATGCAGAAGAATGAACCTGGATCACTTACTTATACCATACACAAAAATAAACTCAAATTGGATTAAAGACTTAAATGTAACACAGGAAGCCATCAAAATCCTTGAGGAGAAGGCAGACAAAAACCTCTTTGACCTTGGCTGCAGCAACTTCTTACTCAACACATCTCTGGAGGCAAGGGAAACAAAAGCAAGAATGAACTATTGGACCTCATCAAAATAAAAAGCTTCTGCACAGCAAAGTAAACAATCAGCAAAACTAAAAGGCAACCTACAGAATGGGAGAAGATATTTGCAAATGACATATCAGAGAAAAAGTTAGTATCCAAAATCTATAAAGAACTTATCAAACTCAACACCCAAAAACGAAATACTCCATTGAAGAAATGGGCAAAAGACATGAATAGACACTTCTCTAAAGAAGACATCCAGATGGCCAACAGACACATGAAAAAATGCTCCACATCATTCATCATCAGGGAAATGCAAATCAAAACCATAATGAGATATCACCTTACACCTTTCAGAATGGCTAACATTAACAACTCATGCTACAACAGATATTGGCGAGGATGCGGAGAAAGAGGATCTCTTTTGCATTGTTGGTGGGAATGCAAGCTGGTGCAGCCACTCTGGAAATCAGTATGGAGGTTCCTCAAAAAACCAAAAATAGAACTACCCTACAACCCAGCAATTGCACAACTAGGCATTTATCCACAGGATACAGGTGTACCAATTCAAAGGGACACATGCACCCCCATGTTTATAGCATTACTATCAACAATAGCCAAAGTATGGAAAGAGCCCAAATGTCCATAGATGGATGAATGGGTAAAGAAAATGCGGTATATGTATATATGTGTGTGTATACACACACACACACACACACACACACACACACACACACTGGAGTATTACTCAGCAATCAAAAAGAATGAAATCTTGCCATTTGCAACTACATGGATGGAACTGGAGGGTATTAAGCTAAGTGAAATTAGTCAGAGAAAGACAAAAATCATATGACTTCACTCATATGAAGACTTTAAGAGACAAAACTGATGAACAAAAGGGAATGGAATCAAAAATAATATAAAAACAGGAGGGAGACAGAACAGAAGAGACTCATAAATATGGAGAACAAACTGAGGGTTACTGGAGGGGTTGTGGGAAGGGGGATGGGCTAAATGGGTAAGGGGCACCAAGGAGTCTACTCCTGAAATCATTGTTGCCGTATATGCTAACTAATTTGGATGTAAATTTCAAAAATAAAAAAAAAATAAAAATAGAAATTAATTTATAAAAAAAGATTGATTTTATAGAAAGCAAATAAGTATGCTAATTTAGATTGTTCAGACAATCTGAACATCTGAGCTAAGATGTGAATCACAAGAATCATACCATATAAAAATTAAGGAACACAGCATTCCAAGCATAGGGGAGAATGTAATTCAAAGGCTTTTGTATGAAATTGAGCTGGACTTATTTGAGTAACAAAAAGTGTGACTGAAACGTCATGGAGGGAGATTTTGTCATAGAGGCAAGGAGGGGCTATGAAGGCAAAGGTAATGAGGAAATTTTATTTTATACTTAGTGGGAATTAGAAACAGTTGTGGAGTAATACAAGAGAAAAGTAATCCGGCAATATTTAAAAGATCATTCTGGCTGCTGTGTAAACTATGGATTGTAGATGTTGGGATATTTTAAGTAACCAAATATACCACAAAAACCAGTATACACAGAACTATTCCTATTAACCAGAACATATGATTTTCCTGGGTATAGCAGATATCTTTTGTGTGTCTATTATTTTCCAGTGTTCTCCTCTTTTTTTCTAATAAAACCCCAATATTGTTCAAGCATCCACTTCTGCTCATGCAGCTCACGCAAGCTGGTTCCAGTTCTACTCAAAGAGGCTTGATTTGTCTGTTATTTCTATTGTCCTTAACAGGAATTTTTTCAGAAATGGAGCTTTAGGAGCTTTAGGAGATTCTGAGGGACATTTGTCTGGAAGATCTGACAGAGTTTCTACAAGTGACTTTCTCCATGTTCCTATGCATGTCATCACATGGAGATACAATCTCACTATGAAGCTGACACACAGAATCACTCACAGCCAAGAGATCTGCAGAGAAATGAGCCAGTATCACAGAATTAACTCAACCCTTAAGAATCTCATTGGACTTCCAATTTTGTGAGCCAATATATGTCCTTATCATTCAAAAAAAAGTTGAGTTGAGTTCTGACAGTTGAAGTGGGAAGAGAAATCCTTCTTGAAACAAGGGCAAAAAGTGGTAGCAAGGAAATCTACTGGGTGGCTACTGTACTTGGTCAGGCAAAGGTTATTATGGCTTGGGTGAGAACAACAACAGTGGATGAGGAAAGAAATGAACAGATTTAGAATGTACTTTGGAGATAATAAAAATAGGCTTTTCAATAATATTGGTTTATAGAAGCAAAGATATCTATTAAGTTTGTCAAGTGTAAGCAGGTCAGGCTTTTTGTTGAGGACAGAGTTAGACCAATCAACCACACAGAATTTGAGCACAAAGGAATACTTCTTAAAATAACTGGTTCTAGAAACACTCATCCACTTAAAAAGGTATTATTTGACTTTTTTAAACGGTGAGATTTATTTATCGCTTAATATAATCAATAAGAGATTCATGCCCAATCTTCATGGAAATTGTGGATAAGTATTTGTTCAGTAAGTAAGTTTAGATTATATGGTTGAATTCTAAAGTTCTTGTTTTTATATTAAAGAAAAACTCACCGTAACATAAATGAAAAATCCCTTTGATGAATTCATTAGTAGAGTGGACATGGCTGAGGAAAGAATCAGTAACTGAATCTATGTCAATAGAAACATTCCAATCTGAAGGGAAAAGTGAAAACAAAAAAATGTAAAAAGCAGAAGAGAACACCCATGATCTGTGGGACAACTTCAAAGGGTGTAACAAGTGATCAAGTGAAATGCCAAAAGGAGAACAATAAGAAAAGAGAGCAGAAGAAATTTTTGAAGTCATAATAGATAAAAATTTCCCAAAATTTATAAAAGACAGCAAATCACAGATCCAGGAATCTAGAGAATGTAAAACATGATAAATAAAAATAAATAAATAGACTGAGGCATATTGTACCGAAAGTGCAGAAAACCAGAGCAAAGGAAAAATCTTACAAGATCCAGTGAGATCCAGAGTTCCATTAGAGGAACAAAGACAAGAATTACATCAGGCATCTTGTCAGACACAGGCAAGCAAGAAGCGAATGAAATCAAATATGTAAAAGACTGAAATAAAAGAAAAAAATACCAACCTAGAGTTGTATATCCATTGAAAGTAAAAGAAAAAAGCTCTGAGACAAATAATTACAACAAAAATAAAGCCTGATGGAATTCAGCAGCAACAGATCCACCCTGAGATAAATGTTAAAAGAAGTACTTTGCACAGAATGAAAATGATGTAGGTCAGAAATTCAGATCTACATCAAGAAATGAAGCATGCTGGAGAAGCAGTGAGTGAAATCTGTTTTATTAACACCTCTATTAAAGTTATAGAAAAAAATGCACATACTAAATAGAACATTGTCACTTAGGATGTCGTACTGATGTAAACACCATTTCCAAAAATATTTTGTATCAGTGATATTAGTAGCCAGGCTATTTAGTGCACCATTGGTAAAAATTCTGTTGCAGGTAAAGACTCTGTACATGTTTAAAATAATATTGTATTCTCATACAAAAAATGCCCAAAGTACTTACTCTTTGAGCAAAAAATATTTTTATAATTCTCAAGATTTTTAAGGCATTATATTCCAATTGTTCTTTAATTTATTCACATGGGGTCAGTATTCTTATTATCTACTATGTAAGTAAACTGAGGAACAGAAATTTATATCATTTGCCTAAGTTGCATATCTAGTTATAGACATAGTATTTAAACATACATTAACTCATTCCAAAACACATGCTTTAAATTTACACGTCTATTTAAAGGACCCATATGTTTCAACACTGATCCTTCACAATTAATTATATTTTTTTTTCTTCTTATTTTCTTCTTATTTCTTATTTTCTATTATAAAATATTACTGAGGTACTTAGAAGTCAGAATTATGTTGTTCAACTTCTTACACAATCAAAAGACAATAGAACTATGTTTTAAAGTATTGAAAGAAAAAAAAAACTATTAATTTGAACTTCTTTCAAAATATCTTCTAATAATGAAGGTGAAAAAAAAGACATTTTCAGACATACAATTGACAAAAAAATTCATTACCAACAGATCAACATTAAAAAAATTGTTAAATATAATCCTTCAGACAGAATAAAAATTATAGCAAATAGAAGCATGGATGTACACAAATAAATAAAGACACTAAATTTGGTAACAACATGGCCTAATACATGATTTACTTCTTATATTTAAATCTAATTTAAATATAATTAAGATAATGAATTATTTAAACTAAAATGATAACAGTGTATTAGAAGGTTAAAATTGATATATAAGTAAAATATATGAGAACTAAAACATATAAGCCAGAATAAAACAAACGTAAGTTTATAACATTATATATCATGTCGTATAATATTACTTTGAGACAGATAAGTTAAAGATGCATATTATGTACACTACAACAATTACTGAGCTAATAAAAGTCTTTAAAAACAATTTTAACTAATAAACCAATTAAGGTGATAAAACAGGATCATAAAAATGACCCAATTAATACAAGAAGTAAGAAAAGGAGAAAGAAGGAAACAAAGAATGAGTGAGATAAACTGAAAACAAGTAGAAAGATTATAGATCTAGCCATATCAATGATCATATTCAGTGTACATGGTTTAAACACTCCATTACAAGCAAAGATTGTCACCTTAGAGATTTACACACACATATACACAGCAAGAGTTATATGCTTCCTGTAAGAAATGCACTTTAAATATAAAGACATAAATAGGTTGAGATTAAATGATAAAGTTGCACTATGCTAAGGCTAGTTAAAAGAAAGCTGCAATAGCTATGTTAATACCAGATAAAGTAGATTTGAGAGAAAATAATATTACAGGTTTGAGAGTTGTTTTCATAAAGATAGAGGTATGCTTACTAAGAGTACATTATTCTAAATATTTATGCACCAACAGCTCTTCAAAATACATGAAAGATAAACTGATGGAACTGTGAGGAAAAATAATCTGACAATTGTATTTGGAAACTTCTATAATTTTCTCATAATATATGGATAGAACAATTAGACACAAAATCAGGAAGCACATAGAGTAACTGAACAATATCAAATATTTTACCTAATTGACAATTATAGATGAAAAATAGAAAACACATTACTTAGTACACATGAAACATTGACTAAGATAGACCATATTCTGGGCCAAAAAACTAGTTTCAATAAATTTAACATTATTTAAGTCACATATAGTATGTGTTAAATTATAATGATAACATAATACTGTAAGGAAATTTTCCAAATATTTCAGAAGTAAATAACATACTTCTCAGTAACTCAAAGTCTAAGAAGAAATCAAAACAGAAACTTGAAGGCCTTTTAACAGAATAAAATTAATAACACAACATAACAGAATTTGTATATTGCTGCTAAAGCTGGAATTTAGAGAAACTATATATTAAATACGTAAGTATCTATATTGTAAATAAGAACATCTCAAATGATGAGCTTATCTTCTACTTTAAGAAATCAAGAAAAGAACAGATTAAACCCAAAGTAAGCAGAAAGAAGGAACTAACAAAGATAATACAGAGTTAGTGAAATAGGAAACAAAAACAGAGAAAAACCACTGAAGTAAAAAATTGGTTCTTTGAGAAGATTAATGCAATTGGTAAAATCAGACTGACCAGTAAAAAAGAAAGGACAAAGAAAAATGACCAGTAACAGGACTACCACAAGAGATTCTGTAGATATTAAAAATATAATAAGGGAAAATAAGATAAAAAGAGAAATGGAGGCAAACCAAATCTTTAAGTCAGAAATAATACCGATTATATATAAACTCTGCCAGAAAATTGAAGAGGGAGTACTTCCCAACTTAGTTTATAAAGTTAGTGCTATACTGATACCAAAACATTAAAAACTACAGAACAACATCACTCATGATCATAGATAACAAAATTCTAAACAAAACTTTAGAAAAAAAATGTATTTATATACATAAAACCTCTTAACAGAATCCAACATCAGTAGATTCCGATTAGGGATTTTTCTCACGGCATCTGTGGCTCAGTCAGTTGATTTGGGCTCAAGCCATGATCTCACAGTAGTGACACTAAGCCCCACGTGGGGCGCTGACTGTGGAGACTGCTTAAGATGCTCTTCCTCCCTCTCCCTCTGCACCTCCCCTGCTTGTGCATGCACATGAGCGAGCTCTCACTTCCAAAAATTATGAAGAAAAATAAATTTAAAAAGAAAGAAAGGATTTTTCTCTACCTGATAAAGGCATCTATGAAGCACTACCAATAACATCATACTTGGTAAAATACTAAATGCTTTTTGCCTTTCAGCAGAAGTTCAAGGATGCCATTGTCATCACTTCTGTCCAACATTACACTGCACATTCTAGACAATGCAATCTGGCAAGGAAAATAAATAAAAAGCACACACTGTGGAAAACTAAAACAAGTAAAGGTATCATTTTTTGCAGAGAACATTACTGTTTATGCCAAAAATATGAAATACAAAAAGCTACTAAAAATAAAATGTGATGTTAATAAGAGTATAAAAAAATAAATATTCAAAAATAAACAGTACCCGTGTATTATATTAAAGAATAATCTGAAACAGTAAATAGGAAAACAATAACATTTATAATAGCATAAGAAAATGAAATACTTAGGGATAAATCTGACAAAGATGGGAAAGACCTGTATGCTGAAAACTACCAACACTACTGAGCAAAACAAAGGAAGCTAGATAAATAGAGCAATAAAACATGTTTCAGAAGACACAACATTACTAAGATGTCACTTCTCCCCAAACTGACCTGCATTTTCAACATAATCCCAGTCCAAATCCCATCAGGCCCTTCTGTGTCAATTGCCAAACTGATTCTAAATTTAATAAGGAAGTGCAAAGTATCTAGAATAGACAAAACAACATTGAAAAAGAATAATAATTTTGGATAATTATTATGGATAAATATAATTTTGGATAATAATTTAAAGCTTATTATAAATCTTTAGTAATCAAAAGAGAATGTATCGACACGAAAAATAGAAAAATATAGAGAAGCCATAAATAGGATCACATATAAAAGAATAACTGTTTTTTTAATGCAAAATAAAAATGTGAAGAAAGAATAAGCATAAAATAAACTTTAATATATACCTCAAACATTAGGAAAAAAATTAATCAAAATTGGGTAATCAATGAAAACATAAATTTAAAGTGATATCTCTTGAAAACAATACAAGAGAAAACCTTTGTGACCTTGGTTTATGCAAAAGTTTTTTTAAATATGACACAAAGCATGATCCATAAAAGTATAAATAAGTTAGACTTCATCAAAATTTAAAAAATCTGATTTTCAAACACACTTAAAAATGAAAATATAAGCCATAAATTGGTAGAAAATATATATATGAGCAAATAATGCATATGTAATATAAATACATATATACAAATGCATGTAACATCTTATTCTGTAGATTTAAAAAGCAAACAACCCAACATTGATCAAAAAGTGAAAAGAATAAACAAATTATGGTATACCCCTATAGTGAAGTACTAAGTAAAAAAAAAGAGGAACTAAATATTGATTCATGCTTTGACATGGGTTTTTCTCAGAATTATTATGCAGAGTGAAATAATTCAGACAAAAATAAATATATAACATATGACTGCATTTATATAAAATTCTAGGAAGGAAGTGCAAAATAACACAGAGTGACCTAAAACTGATCAGTGGCTGCCTGGGGATAGAAGAGGGATGAGGATGTGGGAATGAACAAAGGGTATGATTATAAAAGCAAAAAGAAATTTTTAAGGTATATATGTTCAGTGTCTTAATTTTGGTGATGATCATATATATACACATATGTCAAAACTTATCAAATTGTATAATTTAAATATATGTAGTTGATATTTCTATCATGAAAAATATTAAATTTTGAGTTTCTCAATTATGTGTGGTTAGGTTGAAAATATGCACTTATCTCAACTTTCTACAGAAACATAAGTCACAATTAGGATATGATGGGGTCCGCAATGTTTGAATATTTGAAGAATATGTGAATATTCTTCTCTTATAACCTTTTGGTGAAGCCTACTCATCAAAATTCCTGCTTCTCAAACAGAAATTCTAATGGTCATTTCAGTGTTTCAATCTAAAATATAAGCTGGTAGCCACATTTTGCTGGAAATATGAAGACAACACAACCATAAAAATAATTAAGAAGACGGTGTCTGTGTGTGAATTAAAAAAAAAAGTGTATTTCATTATGAAATAAGAACAGGATCCTATTTAGGAAAGGATCAATTCAAGAACAAGGATATATTCTTGGGAATTAAAATCATGAAAGACAGAAATTAATAAATATAACCCAAATTAAAACTGTCAGGAGAGGGATGTCTGGGTAGCTCAGTTGATTAAGCCTCCAACTTCTGCTCAGGTCATGATCTTGCTGTTGATGAGTTCAAGCCCCGCATCCGGCTCTGTGCTGACAGCTTGGAGCCTGGATCCTGCTTCAGATTGTGTGTCTCCCTCTCTCTCTGCTTCTACCCTGCCTGTACTCTGTCTCTATCTCTCAAAAATAAGCAGAAAGAAAGAAAGAAAGAAAGAAAGAAAGAAAGAAAGAAAGAAAGTCAGAAGAAATGAATGATTAAGCTGAGGAAATTACTCTGGTAAAAGATCAAAATAAAGGTAGAGATGGGAAATATTTAAAAAAATGATGAGTATAATAGACGTTCAATTCTGTAGGTATCATGTTCATATACTAGGAACTCCAAAAACTTAGGGCAAGGTAAGAGGTGACAAATTATTAAATATTAACAGAAAAAAAAATCCCAGAACTGAGGATACATGTTCTATATTTTAAAGGGGTCAATGAAGCATAATAAACAAGATAACCATCTAAACATAATATTGTGAATTTTCCAAGGTTTAAAAAAATATTCTCATTATTTCTGCAGAAAAGATTAAAATAATAATGTCATTAAAGAGGTCAAGAATAACGCTTGAGAGTATGACTCAATGGAAATAATGTCATTTAAATTTTTTTAAATGTTTATTTATTTTTGAGAGTGAGACAGGGGGAGAAAGAGAGGGGGAGAGAAAGAGAAAGTGAGCAGGGGAGGGGCAGAAAGAGAGGGGGACAGAGGATTCAAAGCCAGCTCTGTGCTGACAACAGGCAGCCTGATACGGGGCTCGAACTCATGAATCACAAGATCATGACCGAAGCAAAAGTTACACACTTAACTGAGCCACCCAGGTGCCTCTTTATTACTATGTATTTTTTTAAATTTATTGAAGACATCCAGATGGCCAACAGACACATGAAAAGATGCTCAATGTCACTCCCCATCAGGGAAATAGAAATCAAAACCACACTGAGATACCACCTCACACTGGTCAGGGTGGCTAAAATTAACAACTCAGGAAACAATGGATGTTGGTGAGGATGTGGAGAAACGGAAACCCTCTTGCACTGTTGGTGGGAATGCAAACTGGTGCAACTGCTCTGGAAAACAGTGTGGATGTTCCTCATAAAAACAAAAATAGAACTACCCTATAACCCAGTAATAGCACTACTAGGAATTTATCCAAAGGATACAGGAGTGCTGATTCATAGGGGCACATGTACCCCAAATGTTTACAGCAGTGCTTTCAATAATAGCGAAATTATAGAAAGAGCCTAAATGCCCATCAACTGATGAATGGATAAAGAAGATGTGGTTTATATTTACAATGGAATACTACTTGGCAATGAGAAAGAATGAAATCATGCCATTTGCAGCAACATGGATGGAACTGGAAGGTATTATGCTAAGTGAAATAAGTCAGTCAGAGAAAGCCAGATTATCATATATTTTCACTCATATGTGGATCTTGAGAAACTTCACAGAAGACCATGGGGGAAGGGAAGGGGAAAAAAAAAAGATACAAACAGAGAGGGAGGGAGGTAAATCATAAAAGACTCTTAAATACAGAGAACAAACTGAGGGTTGATGGGGAGGTAGGGGGAAGGGGGAAATGAGCGATGGGCATCGAGGAGGGCACTTGTTGGGATGAGCACTGGCTGTTGTATGTAAGCGATGAACCATGGGAATCTACCCCAAAAACCAAGAGCACATTTACACACTTATGTTAGCCTGACAATAAATTATGTTATAAATAAATAAATAAATAAATAAATATATAACTTTCTAATGTCATTTAACTTTTAAAGAAACATGATGTCCATCCAAATATTCTATACCAGCAAAACCATTAATCAAATGTGAGATTAACATTAAAGTATTTTCGAACAGTAATTTTAAAAATGTCTTCCCATGTACTCCTCAGTTATCTTCTGAAGGATATATTCTATGAGTAATGAAAAAAGAGAAAGGTATGAGTCATGAAATATGGGATCCACAAAAAAGGACGGTAAGATTCTAAAGAAAGTCTCAAATAATTTAATGAAAACAAACATCCCACTCTGCAGCAAGGAAAAGAGGCCTTTTGAAGGGATGTCTCCAAAGGGGAGTGGGGGGGCGGGATCCTGAATGTTTGACTGAACTGAGTTGGATTTTAAAACTTCTGTTGGAGAGGTGGGGGAACAAATTATTGAATGATACAGACAAAAGTAGTCAACATAAAAAATGCAATTACTAACACTAGGGATAACAAAATGGTGTGCAATAACAATAAAAGTGTGTTTACTGAATATTCCTTAGCTCACCTAGATCTTTATTAGTCCTAGAAAGATCTTTAATTGTCCTTATATCTTTGATAGTCATAAAAATGTAAGAAATTTAATTGATCCTTGATTATTACTTCATAAATTATTAGATTTGTGGGTTTTATTTTCCCTATTTTAACAACCTTGAAATTAGAACACATTTTATGATCAATCAATAGCATTTTACAAAAGCTCTTGACTAGGAATCATTTGAGACATAGTTGTCCTTGCCTGTACATGAAGGAATATAGTTAGTAATCTTGGTAGAATGTCTGGACAACTGTAACACCTATAGTTTTAAAGTAATAGACTATTTAATTACCATTTAAGGAAGAAATCAGAGCACCATTTGCGGTCTGAAAACTTGCTGCTGACATCTCTTAAAATCAAGAAAATGGCAGTGTTAGAGGCTTGGGAAAAATTCAAGACACAATAGTAAAGCAATCTTTTACAATATCTGCGTTTCTAGCACTCTTGATAGTACAGAGGATAATAATATTATTTTGAAAAGCAGTATTGTTTTGAAAAACATAAATAAAACCCTGAGATGAAAGTGACTCGTAAGTCAGATTCTTAATATAAATAACTTTTAGAAAAGCCTTAACCAATTTATTTCTATTATATTTTTCTTTCTATGTAGGCAAAACATGATACATATATGGTAATAAGTTCTTTCTAAATAAAACTTAAAAAATTATTTTAAATAGATATAATATAAAAATATTGTAATATGAAAAATAGTTTAATTAGAAACACTTCAAGCGATAGCATAGAATACTGCATCTTATTACTAGTGGCAGTGTAGACTTGACTAAATCAGTAAAGCAATAGACAAAGATAAAAGAGGATGATCTTAGTGATGCTGTGTCAAGGTACAGGGTCCCCACTGCTTTGTACAATTCCATGGACAATATTCATACTCCAATTATACATATGGTGCCTCGTTGAACACATGTGCAAAAGTGCAAAGTGGCAGCCTAAAGTGAATGAGTTCAAACATTATATTTCCTAGAGACAAATTAATATATAACATTTAAAATGGGTAGTTAGAGGAATTCCTGGCTGGCTTAGTTGGTACAGCATCTCAGGGTCATGGTGAGTTCAAGCTCTGCATTAGGCATGGGGCCTACTTAAAAAATAAATAAATAAATTAATTAATTAATTAACTAATTAAAAAAAATAAAGATCTTTATAAAATTGAGAAGTTAGAAAATAGTACTGCAAGTAAGTATTTTTATTATATTTTACTTATTTATTTTTTAATTAATTAATTAATTTATTTATTTTGAGAGAGACAGAGAGTTAGCGTGAGTGGGCAAGGGGACAGACAGAGAGAATACCAAGCTGGCTCCGTACTGTCAGCATAAAGCCCAACATGGGGCTCAAACTCACCATGAGATCATGACGTGAGCTGAAATCAAGAGTCAGAGGCTTGACTGACTGAGTCACCCAGGAGCCCCTATATTTTATTTTTTTTGTATTTATGTATTTATTTTGAGAAAGAGAGGGAGAGAGTGTGAGAAGGGGAGGGGCAGAGAGAGAGAGAGAGAGAGAGAGAGAGAGAATCACAAGCAGACATCACACTCAGCATAGAGCCTGATGCAGGGCTCGATCTCATGACCAAACATGAGATCATGACCTGGGCTGATATTAAGAGTCAGATGCCTGGGGCAGCTGGGTAGCTCAGTCGGTTGAGTGTCTGACTTTGGCCCAGGTCATGATCCCCCACTTTATGATTTCGAGTCCTGCATTTGTCTCTGTGCTGACAGCTCAGAGCCTGGAGCCTGCTTCAGATTCTGTGTCTCCCTCGCTCTATGCCGCCACCGCCACTCAGTCTCTCTGTCTCCCAAAAATAAATAAACATTAAAAAAATTATTTTAAAGAGTCAGACGCCTAACGGACTGACCCACCCAGGGTCCCCACAAGTGAAGTATTTTAAAATATGAAGGAAAATACCAGAAGAAACCTCTAAAATATCTGAATGACTATAATGCTCATAAGCATTGAAGGGCAGAGGCCATGGACTTATCTTTTTTAATTATAACATTTGTTACTTTATTTGTTTTTAAATTAGGTCCCTCGACTACTTTCATGATTTCATAATTTTTAAAATAAGGAAATAATATAATTAAATACTTTTCATGCAGGAAAAGATATTGAATGTTTAATGTAATTGAGCAGAGTATTAGAAAACATAAAAAGAGAATAGCCATGATCACATGGACTATAATCATTTTCTGCATATTTTTTTGATAACTTAAGTGACACATTTTAGACTGTTCATAAAATGATTTACCTGCAAAATAATATAGGGTACTTTTATCTGTGATATGCTACATAACTTTTTTTTGAAAGAATAACATTAAAATGTTTTCTTGCTAACATGAAGAATGGTTTTTAGGGCTGGATAGCACACAGAAAGAATAAAGGTTTCAGCAAAATTGGGTGAGGCAGGATGAGGAATGAAAAAGCAGAAGGGTTGAGAAGATGTGCCAATAGTTGATGAGAGAAAGTCAGGGACAAGGACTCAAGGATGACATTGTTAGGAGATTGCCAGAGAAGGGGGGCTGATTGTGGATTTCCTTATTTTAAAAGCAGAACATGCTTCAAATGCCCAGAGGTCTCTTACCTACTTACTGTAGGAGAGAGGTGGACGATCACTTTTCTTTTACTGACAAAATTGGAGGCTGTTCGAGTGATTATCTGCCATCTGTTGTCTACAGGAGTTCAATTGCTGAAGAGTCCTCTAGAAGGGGGGAAAAAGAGCTCATTCTCGACGGAAGGTTGAATGTACATTCAGAGGTAGATTCAGCTGAGCAAGTGCCCAGCTAATCCCCTTTACACACAGGGACAAGGCTGCCACCAACTCTAATTGATTCTGAAATGAATCTGTATAGAAAATTAGAAGGTTTTGGATTCCCATGTGAGCTTCAATAAAGAGCCAGGATGTAAGCCTGACAGCTGAATGGATTCAGAAATGAAAATCTGATAAGCGGCTTAAAACTGTACTTAAGTCCAGAAATGATTTGAATGCTGTTGTTAATGGCATATTGTATGTTGTCACCTAGTTAATTATCTCTGAAGATGAGTTCTTGCAGAGAAGATATGCTATTCTTCCACAGCTTTTCCTCATCACATATTTATTAACCTCCCCCCCTTCCCAACTATCATTGCTAGAAGGCAGAAAGAAAGGATTAGGCCACTGCAGCTCCTCTGTGGCTGTCAGTTCACTGTGCCAAACTTCAAATATGAACTGTTGCATGTACTGCCACCGACATTTCCTTTTACATCTTCATTTGCAAATGAGGAGCTGACATTTGTTAGGCCTTGTATTTGCACACAGTTCCACCACATGAAAAGCAAACACTGTCACTGCTGGATACTTTGTTTATTCCTTTGCAGATAGTATATGGCCTATTTAGAAATTTTCTTCAGAATTTTTTTTTAACTAACTGAGATAGATAGTCACAGAGCTACATGTCCTCATATTTTATTCAGGAAGCCGTCTGCAGTTTATGGAGCGTGCACTGCATTTGATAGCTATTTAAGACTGTATTTTTAAAACCGATTTGCACTTTTCTGGTTTATATTCCTTGGGTTTATTTTCTCTAGATGAATGTAGGTTCATTTTTTTATTTAAGAGTTCAGGTTTCTTATCCATTGATTTTTTTCTAATAATAGGAAAATATGTTCCACCAAATGAAAACAATGAAGTAAATTCAAAAAAACATAATACATTTTCCAAATACTGTTCTTGGTTTATTAAAGTCTCATCTTTTCAAAAGTAGCTTGACAATGTCAACATACTCAAAATAAGGCAATTATCTGTTATTACTAAGGGTCTTTCTGTGGAACAGAAGCTTGAAGACAACTTTATAGAGTAACATCTATGCCTGCCAGTGAACTACATCTCAGCCTAAAGAGATAGAGGTCTGTTTGCTAAGGTGGTCACTAAAGGGCTGATTATATGCTTAATTTCCAATAAAATGAGAACGCTGTGAGAGCAAATTTTAAGAGAGTTTTGTAAAAACAATAAGTCAAAATCATCGATAAGGGCAATGGCATCATCTAGGAAGAGAAAAACAAAAGGTTATCGGTAAATTTAAAAATACAGTGAGTTAAAAATCCTTATCCTGTTTTTAGCGGTTCTCTAAGTGGTATTTGTCAGTAATTATTCCCTATCACACATGTCTCACAAACAGCATTTTCTTCACATATCTAACTATATACTACAATACTTCCCTATATCTCCCCAGTTTGATGCTCTTCTTTTGTACATTTGACTGGACCCTACCAGTTCACCAAAGTTTGGAAATTTTTGTTCTTTGTTTCTTACCTACTCAAATATCAAGAGGTGCAAACAAATTAAGTATTACAAATGAAAAGTTGAGAACATTGATAGAGCCAGTGCTCTCTTTATGCCACAGATAATAGAGGAAAATGACGTGTGTCTCTCTCACATATTAGGTGGTAAATTCTTAGGGGCCAGTGTTGTGTGTGTGTGTGTGTGTGTGTGCGCATGTGTGTATCTTTGTATCACACTTGCCTCTTCTCACAGCTAAATAATGATCAGCTAACTTGAACTGAATAAATAATCTTTCCTTCATTCAATTAAATTGTTTTCCTTTATTTCATATCACCTGCTTTGACACCTTGGAAAAAATACAACTTACATGTTACTAAAATACTATTAAGTTGATGTTCAAAATGCAAAGGATGATAAGTAAATGCCACAGGGAATATCTGCCTAGAAATCATGTCAGTGACAAAGAACTAAAAATGGTAAGAAAATGTTAGAAGTGTAGCAAGGGGAATTTAATTGAGCTCAGCTACTCAGGCTTGGAATTGTCTCAACTATTTATTTGAAAACTAAGGGCCATGTCCCAAATTGGTTAAAAAGAAAAAAAAAGAGGAGTACAAACTAGATATGTAGAAAGAAATTCCTCCATTAGTACACTGTTCTCATTCAGATTTATGTTATTTATGCACTGTTTTTCTCATAAGAAAATAAGAAACTTGAAACAAGTGTCATAAAATAAGAATTTCCATAAAGTATGTCTGTTGGAGAAGTGTTTAGGAGGTGGCTAACAGGAGGAAAAAGGAACTTTAAAAGTATCCTTTATTATGAGTGTTTGCTTTTACTGACAAATATATGTATATATCATTCTATGCCTTTCCACTAAGCATTTAAATATTTCTAGGAAACTTAATATTTTATGGGCCTATTATCTCTGGTAAGCAAGGCAAGCTGAAGATCAGTGAAAAGACTGGCAGATCCCTCATTAAAACATTCAACCAGAGAGCTAGGCTGCTTAAACTAAGACTCATTCAAAAGTACTATGAAAAATATCAAATATTTTTTATCTTTCACCATCCTTGATTACTTAATTTATTTATTCATTAACTAGTTGGTATCCTCTTGTTTTTCTCCCACCTTAACTTTATACCATTTTCTTTTCAGTAACTGAACATCAGACACACTGTCATCAGTACGGCTATGATATGATAAAAGCATGTCAGTTTTTGCTCACCATTTATTTTTTCATAATTGCTCAAATAATTTGTTTTAATGTTTGCATGAAATACCTATTTTGAACATTATAAAACTGAAATCTTATGTTTGGTCTCTTACATAATACCATTTCCAAAATTTTCCAACTACATTTGTTTTTCTCTCTTACAGTTTGTGATGGTTTTAGTGGAGATAATTTTAGTATCTATATATTTAGATATTCAATACTTGGCTTAGAAAGTAACTTTTATCGCAGGTCCTTTGTTTTGAAAGTTGTTATAAAAATGTAATGATCCAGGTCTTGGTGGTACTGGATGTAAGCCTGCAAGTGATAGCCAATTGCACAGCTTGCTTCCAAAAAAGCAGTGAAAAGCAGCTCTTATCACACAGGAGGCCACATTTAGTACAACATGACTTCTACATAGGCCACAATTTATTGGACCAGGAACCAAAGAGTGATGCCTCAAATTAGGCTAGACAGTGGCTCATGAGGTGCAAGATATGAGAGCAGAGTCTAGCAAAGTTGTAACATACTAATTATTAACTAATTGGCTCAAGTAGATCTTATTTTGGGCGCAGTGCTCTTTGAAGAAATGTAGCTTCAAAATGTGAAAAACAGAAGGAAGTATGTAAGAGTAAGAGAAGTAGTCACATAAAACAAAATGGAAGAAAAAGTAACGAATAGTATAGTACTAGAATAAAGAGCAGGGATTATTCCACAGAATTAATCTGAACATGGCTCACTTTTTGCAATCTGAAAAAAGATAAAAACAAACAAACAAAACAAGCATAGGAAAGAGTAAGAGTCAGAAAGTTAAGACAAACATATATATCATTCAATTTTAGAAATGTTTTTTTTCTAAATTCATATAAGTAAATCTTATTCATAGGAGAATACAACATAAAAGCATTACATATAAAAAATCAAGTCACTCAACATTTAAAGGGTTAATATATTTGATGGTTAATTTTATGTTTCCCCTCAGCTAAGCTACAATACTCAATATTTGGTCAAAAATTAGTCTAGACATTGCTGTTGAAGGTGTTTTCTTAGATGATATTAACATTTAAGTCAGTAGTCTTTAAAGCAGATTACTCTCCCAGATGTGGTGGGCTTCATCCAATCAGGATGAAGGGCCTTAAAGAAAGGGGGAAAAATTAAAAAAAAAAAAGACTGACATCCTCCAATGAGGAGAAATTCTTTCTTAGAGTACCTTCAGACTCTAGCTGCAACATCATCAGCTCCTTGACAGGTGTATTGCCTGCTGGCCGACCCTGAAAATTTCAGACTTGCCAGCCTCCTCCATAAATGCATGAGCCAACTCTTTAAAATCTCATATATATAGGGGCACCTGGGTGGCTCAGTCAGTTAAGAGTCTGACTGTTGGTTTTGGCTCAGGTCATGATCTCATGGTTTTATGAGCTGGAGCCCTGCATGCTGGCAGTGCGGAGCCTGCTTGAGATTCTTTGTCTCCCTCTCTCTCTGCCCCTCCCCCACTTGCGCTGTTTTTCTCAAAATAAATAAATAAACTTCAAAAAAATCGAATACACACACACACACACACACACACACACACAGAATCCTTGAACAACATGGAGGTTAGGATTTGCAGACAAAAATCCATATATAACCTTTGCTTTCCCCAAAACTTAACTACTAATAGCCTACTATTGACTGGAAGCCTTACCAAAACAAAAACAGATAATTAATGAATGCATATTTGTATTTTATATGTATTATATACTGTATTCTTACAATAAAGTAAGCTAGAGAAAAGAAATTATATTTTAGTTTTCCATAATAAAGATAGGGCTATGTGCACAGGTATCTGAGGGGAGAGGGAGCCACTAAGAAGAATGCCATTTCAGGTAGAAGGGACAGAGTAATAGAAAAACACCTGGCGAGGCACCTGGGAGGTTCAGTTGGTTAAGCATCCAACTTGGGCTCAGGTCATGATCTCACAGTTCATGAGTCTGAGCCGTGTATGTGTAAGGCTCTCTGCTGTCAGCACGGAGCCTGCTTCAGATCCTTCTTCTCCCTCTCTCTCTGCCCCTCCCCCACTTGCACTCAATCTCTCTCTCTCTCTCTCTCTCTCTTTCTCTCTCTCTCAAAAAGTAAATAAGCTTTTAAAAATAAAAAAGAAAGAAAAACACCTGGAACTATTAGTATAGTTGACCCTTGAACAACCCATATAGTTGAAAGGTCAACTGTTTATCTTTTTAGTTTCTCTGGAAGAACCCTAATAATACAATGTATCTTCTTTGTATCAAATATTTTTTGTTATCCATAAATGGTGTTACATTAGCATTTAAGCATCTACAGAGTATAAATAATAAACATGTTTGGGGAACATCAAGGTTTAGAATGGCTATTCTTGATTCAAAACTCCCTACAGTTAATTAAGGAGCACTGTCTCTAGGTGGCTCCAGGAATTCCCATAAAGGGCATAGTAAAGGACTCTTCATATAGGGTAATCAGAAAAACTTCTGATGCTCTTCACAGTATTGAAACCTGAGTGAGAACACTAATTCTTATCAACCGCAATATAATTAGTGACAAGTGCCAGTATTTACATTTACCTTTTTTTAAATGTTTATTTATTTATTTATTTTGAGAGAGAGAGAGAGAGAGAGAGAGAGAGAGCGAGCGCATGTATGCAAGAGAGACAGAGCAGGGGAGGAGCAGAGAGAGGGAGAGAGAGAATCCCAAGCAGGCTCCACGCTGTCAGCCCAGAGCCCAACACAGGGCTCCATCCCATGAACCGTGAGATCATGACCTGAGCTGAAATCAACAGTTGAATTCTTAACTGACTAAGCCACCCAGGTGTCCCTCTACTTTTTTCCCCCCTACATTTATTTTTAGTTTCAGGAAGTTACATAGCAAAAGCCAAACCTGACATGATCACACACCTCATCTATCCCTGGTTACACAATTTGGTAATCATGGTCATGTGGAATAATGAGAAAATAATTTCCAAATTCTGAGGAGTTTCTTTATTCTATTCCATGTTACAGAGATTTCCCTCATTTCTCTAGTCTCCATGATCCTGAAACTCACAAACTGTCCTCAACAGAGCCATTTTTCCTCTTTCAGAGAATTTTTTTTCTTTCTATCAAGAAATAAGTAAAGAGAAGATCCAAAACACATTGTGTTAAAAAAAAATATTTTATGTGCTTCAATGAATAGCTTGCCTTTCTCCTAGTGAAATGTTAGATGAGGATGTAAAAATGTCTTGCATCCCCTGCATCAGTCCAGATAGTCTAGATTTTGTTGTTATTATGGAAACCCAAAAATCTTAATAGTATTTTAACAAGAATAAATGGTTCTTTGTTTCTTAGCCATGTGCCCATCACAGGGTCTGCTGCAAACTCTGCCTACATCCTCAGGTTCCAGGTCTCAGGCTAAGAGGGCATGCATCATATAGAACATTTCCAACCAGTGTATCAGGAAGAAGGAAAGATAGTAAATCATTCACTAAATTTAGCTACATTTGTATAAGAAAGACACAGACAGGGGCGCCTGGGTGGCTCGGTAGGTTAAGCGTCCGACTTCGGCTCAGGTCATGATCTCACGGTCCGTGAGTTCGAGCCCCGCGTCAGGCTCTGTGCTGACCGCTCAGAGCCTGGAGCCTGTTTCAGATTCTGTGTCTCCCTCTCTCTCTGCCCCTCCCCTGTTCATGCTCTGTCTCTCTCTGTCTCAAAAATAAATAAACGTTTAAAAAAAAATTCTTTTTAAAAATAAAAAAAAAAAAAAGAAAGAAAGACACAGACAATCCCACATACATTTCATTATCATTAGCCACAGCTAACTTCAAAGGATCGGGGATGTCCAATCTCACACATGCCAGAAAAGTGGGATAATCAGAAATATTTGACAAAAAGCTTAAAAGATGACCGTACTCTCCCTCCAGATATATAGTGTAGGAGTGTCACTATAAGGAGGATTATTACATGTCCTAGCCAAGATCACTAATATGCTAAAACTAATGAAGCATCTACTAGGTAACAAGCAACATGGTAAGTCACTTACACATAATTTCACAACACCATATAAAGCATAATCATTTCCCCAATATTATGTAACAAAAGTTGCAGTTTAAATATTAAAGTCATTTGATCAAAATCATACCCCTACTGAGTTATGGAGTCAGATTTCCAACTCAGGACTCAGAGTTGGAGCTCAGAGTTAAGACACTTAAGCCATTTACCATTCTATAATACTGCCAGTGTTCCAAATGAGAATTCAGATATTAAAGACATGGAGAAAAACTATGACCAAAGATTCAGGGAAGATAAATGAGAGATAATCAGAATGTAGAAACACATGGTGAAGTAGATAAATGGGATGATGTTGGAGTAATTTTATTTGTTCTCAATGTAACTTAAAAGCTAGAGCACACTGAGGACCACTGAAATAGTAAATAGCAAGGTAACATGTAAAGTACTTATCCTATATAAGCATTATTACTAACTGAATGACTCTGGAAAGTTACTTAATTTCTTTGTTCCTCAGTTTTCTTATCTCTTGATTGTGGCAATTACACCTAACTTAAAGACTGTTAGCCTAAATTAGGCAATATAAGGTATTCCAAACAGATAAAACACAAGTATTCAGTAAGTGGGAGGGTCTGCTCTTTTACATACGCCAGACTAATCTCATTTATACCCACAACAGTCTATGAGTTCAGTACTATTGTTATTGCCAGTTTAAAGCCGGGTAAATTTAGATTAAAAAGTGTTACATAATGGTAGACCCACAAGTCAATTCTAGTTCTCTGATTTGAGGACCTGTAATCTTCAACCCCGAAAAGTTTTTCTGTAACAGGCAAAGAAGAGAATGAGAGCTTTTGGATATGAAAGGGAAGATAATAAATTACTCCCTGTAGGTTTATGATATAAGCCATTAATTTATGCTTTTTTTTTTATAGCATCACATATATATACAAACATGGAAAACATGGGAAATGCCCAGATTTTGAACACTGGTTCAAACACTTCATTTTGTCACTGAAGCAGGGGTTCTCTATTTTAAACTAGGGACTAATTTTGAAAACAAACAACAAATAAACGAAACAAACAAAAAAAAAAACACAAAGAAATTCCATGTCTCCTTAAAGATTTGAATATTTCGTCTTTATATATTCTCAAAAACCAGGCATTTATTATATTCTCAAGAACCAGGCACTTCCTTCTTTCTGTCTCTCACTGAAACTGTCTGATTATGGTTTGGCTACTTTAAATAACCTATAATGCAATATCTATTTCATGACAATCATCTTATTGCTTATATCATGCTTTCAACATTTGTTTGTGTTCGTATTGTGATGTCTTCATTCAACAAACATATGTGGACTTCCACTCTCTGATCAATCCTGTTATAGGTATGAGGATATAGCAGTAAAGAAAACAGAGACCTATGTCTCATGGAGCTTATATTATGAAGGGGCAAAGACAAGCATTAAATTAATTATTTATCCAACTTAACATGAAAATATATATAAATTTAAATGATTTACAAATGAAAACAGTCAGGGGCACCTGCGTGGCTTAGTCGGTTAAGTGTCCGTCCGCCTTTGGCTCAGGTCATGATCTCATGGTTCATTGGTTCAAGCCCCGTGTTGGGCTCTGTGCAGACAGCTCAGAGCCTGGAGTCTGCTTCAGATTCTGTGTCTCCCTCTCTCTCTCTGCCCTACCCCACTCATGCTCTGTCTCTCTCTCTCTCTCTCTCTCTCAAAAATAAACTTAAAAAATTTTTTAAAATAATGAAAAGAGTCAGCGTGTAACATTTCAGGGAATAATGGTCTACACAGAAGGCAAAGCTTGTACTAAGATCCTTAGGTGGAAACAAAATGGGTATATCTGAGTGAAGGAAAAGTGGCCAGATCTGATGGTATGTTGTTGGTGAGAGGAGAGTGATACAGAGAGCAAAAAGCAGTAAGCAAATCATTATGGTATGGAAAGCAAGGGAAAAATGTACATTTTCTTCTATTTGTGAGGTAAGTTACATTGATGAGGTACCCTGTGATTTACAGGTGCACCATATGGACAAGATGGCAATATGTTCACCAAACCCATGTTGCTTGGCTCCTGGAATGTCTATTGGAGTCATTAGCTATCAGGGCTTGTCATAGCAAGGATAGCAGGACAGGGGGATCTGGGGTCATTGTCTCTTATGCTCTCTTTCTTCCATTTCTAAATAAAGTAGAGCTACTAGAGAAGGATTTTCACTTAGCACATCAATATATTTTCATTATGACTAGCAATTTATTGTTCTTTCAATATCCTCATCAGTCACTTTAAGATACTCTCATATGAAACATTATTTTTCTTTGGTAGAAGATCAAGATGAATGACCTGAATGAATATGCTATAGCTCACACTTATGGGAATCTCCTAAGGGAATCTGAATTAGTTCACATATGCAGAAAAACTACTGTAAAATTAATACTTAGTTACATAGTGCTTATGGAATATATCCACTGTCTTAAAAACTATTATTGAAAATCATAAAGAAGGCTTTCAGTCACAAAGGAAGTCACAGAATTTTCCCCTGTGATTCAAGGTACCTTTTAGTGATGAAATAAACATAGCCTGGGCTTTTTACCCACTCCTAAGAAAGGTAGCTACAGCTCATTCTCTTTTATCTGGCATATTTTCCAAGCTTGGAAAAAATCAGGAGAGGTTGAAAAAAATATATACTTAGGTAATTAAGTAAAATACTGTTTGTAATACATATACATGTAATATCTTAGTATCTTAGATGAAAATTGGCATTGTTAGAATATACTAATGGTTTGGGGGGGGGGGGGGGGGAGTTATGCTCTGAAAAGGCCTCAGCAAATACAAGTCAATGGCATCTACTGAAATTTCTTCATTGAATTTTTTCCTTAATAAATGCTGTGATCATAATGAATTTTCTGTGCATGAACTGAACCTGACCTGTCTGCTTATGGCAGAAGCGAAAAAAATGCTACTGAGGCATTATTTTAAGGAGTTTCTAACACACACTGGCTAAATCCAAAGTTAACCTATTCCAATACAGAAATACCACATTTGGGAAATTAAAGTGTCTGATGTTTTTGTATGTAGGAAGGTGGAAGTAAGAACCATAAGGATAACTTCTATAACTCCGTTATTTAAGGGGCCACCTTGGAAATGAAAAGTTTTGGAAAACTTGGTCAATAATGGAATTTCAGTGTTTTAGTTCAGAATAATTTAGTTAGTGTTCTATTGATTTCAACTGATACCAACTTGGGATAGCTCAAACAATAAAGGAATTTGATAGAAGGATCCTGAGGCAATCAAAGCCAATAGCAATGGGTATTCTTGTTGAATAGGAAGCAGGAGCTGGAAAGCTAACAAGGACCAGAGAGTATTTTCTGTTGATTTCACTTCATTCTTTTTTGCATCTCTGAATCATTATTTCTTCCACAGATAAATTTCTCTATATCTTCATGCAAATTTTTGTGATTACATTTATAGCACTGTGAAATCTGAACACCAATCCCAAATTCCTTTGTGTTGCCCATTTAGGAGCAGATGTATATCTTTGCAGCAATCATCTATAGCCAATAGTTTGTGGTCACATCATATAAACACTGAAAAGAAAGTAATTTATGTGTTGGAAGAGTCTTTTCTCATTGAAAAAGAGTCATACGATTGATTTCATCTTCCCATATACAGAAAAAAAAGATGTTATGTGCTCAGATCTAATGTTAGATTACAAACAAATCAAGATGAGCATGTGGGTGTCCTTCCATTACCACCTCCAAAATGAGAATACACCTACATTTGAATAGAACTTCACAAATTTAAGCACACATACACATATTTTCTTATTTTTCAGATCTAAAAACATTCCCTTGAAGTAGTCAGACATTGATCTTATTCAACTAATATTTTTTATTTCCCCCTTATTTGAAAATAACTTACTTTCTGAAATAATATAATAGATAAGAAGTTAAAAAGCCACTGCACAAAATAGTTAAAAATAACTATCTGCAAGTGGAGGCTACTTTCCAAGGTAAAGGAAGATAAATCAGAGACTTTCCAAAGAATAATTAAGGAAATTAAAACATTTTCTAAAATAAGTATGACTAGGTATTTAAAAAAGATCAGTGGTATAGAGGATTTTATTAATATATCTAAAAACACTATAAAAAAGAATGTAATGTCCATGAATGTACATAAATGAAGTCTAAATTTGAATTATGATTTCTCCAAGGTTCTGTCTTCTGATTCTATTTCTATTTACCTTTTATTGATCAGTCCTTTATTTTCTTCTGCAACTTAAAAAGAAAAAGGGGAAATCACTTAAGAAGGTAAGTAATCTCCATAATATCATGTGCCAAGAATTGCCCAATATCATATGCCAATGGACAGGATTCTAGCCTGTGTTTGCTAATTTCCAAGAATGTGGTATATGTTTTAAAAAGGAGAAAGGCTATACGAAGTCATGTACTTTAAGGGGAAAGAGTGTGTGTGTGTGTGTGTGTGTGTGTGTGTGTGTGTGTGTGTAAAAAGAGAGAAGCAAACTGTTCCTTTTTTAAATGTACTTAGAATTGTAGACTGAATGTCTAACAGGCCATGACAAACAAAAATATTTCCCATCTGATCTTTGCCAGCACTTAGACCCCAAAAATTCCTTCCCACCTACACTAACCAACTCAAATTGTCCAACCAACAGCTTGTAACCCATGGTCCCAGTCTTGCTGCCCTATCTATACCTTATTCCTTAGTTAACAAAACCTATGCTTCTTATCTTCTGAAAATTTGAACAGTGAACAATTCTCATAACAAAACCGAACATTGTTCTTCCTCTATCCTGTTATATCTTTAAGCTTTGGGTTCTCCCTGAAATATTCATTTTAATGCTATTCTCATATTTGTTGTTTTAATGAAAATTTGAGCTAATAAAGACTTAAGGGTGCTTGTGTGTCTCCTTCACTTTTGGTGCCATGTTTCGATCAGTACTAGGTGTGTAATTCTGCTTTAAAGAGGAAGAGATATTCCAGACCCACTGTCATTTCCCTTTAGGGCCCAAGCAGGGACTGCCATAGGAATTCGGCTTCTGTCTTGCACTCTGCCTTGTTATGGCAGAGTACAGCTTGGGTATTAATAGTAATAGTCCTCAGTTAAGAACTCCCACTTTGTCTTGCCTTCACTTTATAGGGCAATTTCAAACATACAGGTTAGAGAATAGTGTTAACATTTTCAGACATGTACATGTATATTATGCTGTTAATGGCACATGTATGTGAATATTTGGAGAATATTTGGAGAACTTTTACCAAGGAATTTTTTTTAATTTGCTCCAAATTGATTTATATTGATCTCTGCACATTAGCAAAATGTTAACAATTCTATATGATAAAAATCATCATGAATAAAATTAAAAGCCATAAAAAATATTCAGAAAAAATTTGTAAAGTATATTATAAAAGTGGTCAATATTCCTTTAGTAATTTCTTTGCATTTATTATACTAGCATCAATGCATATATGCACACACAAAAACTGTTCATATACTCACTCTATTTTTCTATTGTTGTGTGTTTTTTATATATTACCAAGGAAATTTAGAATTACAAGGATCACTTAGTACTTTGCAATGAGCAAATCTGTTAATTTGAGAGGCATCTTAAAACAAAGGAAAGAAATACTCATGAGAAGATAGTCTTTTTTTGTCTTTAAGAGATCACATAAGAAAGCGGCTACTTTAGGGGAGCCTGGGTGGCTCAGTCGGTTAACCATACGACTTTGGCTCAAGTCATGATCTCACAGTTTGTGAGTTCAAGCCCCGCATCGGGCTCTGTGCTGACAGCTTGAAGCCTGGAACCTACCAGAGAGTCTGTGTCTCCCTCTCCCTCTGCTCCTCTTTCGTTCATGTTCTGTCTCTCAAAAATAAATAAATGTTAAAGAGAAAGAAAGAAAAAAAGACGCTACTTTAGGGTCATCTGGGTGGCTCAGTCAGTTGAGGATCTGACTTTGGCTCAGGTCATGATCTCTCTGATAGTGGTTTTGAGCCCCACATCAGGTTCTGTGCTGACAGCTCAGAGCTTGGAACCTGCTTCGAATTCTGTGTCTCCTTCTCTCTTTGCCCCTCTCCTGCTTGCTGTCTCTCTCTCTCTCTCTCTCTCTCTCTCTCTCAAATAAACATTAAAAACATTAAAACAAAGAAAACAAAAAGAAAGAGGCTACTTTATTTAAACCAAATGTAATAAATCTTTGTTGTGTGTATAGGGGGTGTATGTATATGCACATATATACAAGTGTATATTTTCTGTATCTAATTTCTTTTTCCTCATTGAAAAACACACACACAAAAATTACTCTATTTTTCTATTGGTGTATAAGTGTTTTTTTATATATTACCAAGGAAATCTAGAATTACAAGGATCACTTAGAACTTTGCAATGAGCAAATCTGTCAATTTGAGAGTCATCTTAAAACAAAGGAAAGAAATCCTCATGAGGAGATGGTCTTTCCTGTCTTCAAGAGCTCACATAAGAAAGAAGCTACTTTATTTAAACCAAATGTAACACATCCTTGTGTGTGTGTGTGTGTGTGTGTGTGTTGGCAGTGTATGTGTATGCACACACATACATGTGCACATAAAAACAGATTTTCTTCATCTAATCTCCTTCTTATTGAAAGGGGATAATAATTAGCTTTTTATAATGAAACTTTCTTATTTGTCTGAATCTGGCTCCTCTTAATTCTCCTTCACCTATTTACTTTCATTTCCTCTCCCTCTCCTTTTCTATCCTTTTGAAAATTTTGTGCACTACTCTATCAAAATAATTTTCTGTTATTATGTATGCAATCTAGGAATATGTAGCTCAGATAGAGAGTAAAATTAAAAAATAATAATAATTCAGAAAAGGGAGTTAAGATGATTGAGATGTAGGGGGACTGGTATTTCCCTTGTCCCTAAAACACAGCTGTATTGAGGTCAGAACACTTGGAACCCTCAGGAAATCAATCTGCAGAGTGACAGAAAGATCTCCACAGTGGAGGGAGACAGCTTGGCGGGACAGAGGTGTGTGTATGCAAACTGGGGGGGATAAAACAGCATAGGCAGGGAGGAGAGGGAACCACTTCAGTGGAGAGACAAAAGGGAGAGAATGACAGAGCAGTTGTGGATTGCAGTATTGTACTAGTACAAGAGAAAAACCTCTCTGGACCACAGACTGGGTAACGAGAAATATGAAGAGTGACAGTTTCTACTTTGCAAACAGCTCCAGGAGCTGAAGATTGGAGTTTTCAAAATTGTGAGACTTTCTCCGGACGAGAACCAGTCGTGTTCCCATGCCTGCAGGGGAGGCAGCCAGCCTTGGGGAAGGTAGGGATCTCAGGAACACCCTGGAAGAGAACAGTCCCTGTCCTCGAGTACTGTGGGAGGAGGCTTTGTTGTCTCCCCAAGGACAAAAGACCCTCTGTCCCACAAAGACGTTGCCCTTCACCTGTGGAGATCTGTCACTTGGCAGATTGATTTCCTGGGTGTTCCAAGTGTTCTGACCTCAATACAGCTATGTTTGAAGGATAGGGAAATCCCGATGCCTCTACTTCTCTGCCATCTTAACTCCCTTCTCGGAAGTTTTCTTTTTTAACTTTACTGCAGGCACCAGCCAAAGGCCTTTAATCAGCAGAGCTGAGTGATACTACACCAGAACAGAATCTGCATAGTGCTGGGCCCCTTAAGACATCGGGATTTGAATCCCAGTCAAGCGACTAGAAGGCAGGGGAGACTGTGGAGCAGAGCAAGCCGAGTAACCAGGCTACTATGTGAGGGCTGCCTGAACAGGGTGGTTTTAGACACCTGGTCCAGGGAGAAGAGTGTCACTATTTTTCCTCCCCAACATCAACATGTTGGGACTTCAGGGAACAGCACAGCGGCCCCAGTGGAGGCAGGACTTGCTTACACCAAACCCTGACCCACCCCTCACCCTGTGCCTGGTAAATGCTTATCTACCTGACTGAGACTGACACTGAGGGTTTCAGAAGGCCTCTCCTCCAGACCAGCACACACACTGGTTCTAGACACCAACAAACAACTATCCTGTCATTTTGTATGTTAGTCTGTTTCAATTTTTTATTTTTTTTCTCTTTTCTCTTCTTTTTCTTTCTACTTTCTTCTTTTTTGCTTTGGAATCAGCTCATAGTTTCTGATTTTATTTTTGGTCAATATATATATATATTCTTTCTCTGTTTTATTTCTTTGTTTAATCAGGCAGTTTTACTGTACTCTTTTTACACCTTTTCTATATCTCCTTCTTTATTTTCCTTTATCTTTCTCTAGATTAAACCTTATAGTTTCTTTAATTCTCTGCTTGGTCTTTTTGTTCACCACTTCCACTTTTCTCTTTGTGTGGTATCAAGTTCCCCTGCCCTTTCCTTTTTTCCAGGGTTACTTCAACAAACAAATCAAAGCACATCTGGTAGAAGGTCTAACCAATCCACCACTATGAGCAAGAAGGAGCTTTGCAGAGGACTGAGAAGTGGGATAGAGCAGCCAAATATGCAACAACAAAGTGCATGAAACACACTCGGAAAACACTTCCTGAAGTGCCAGGCCTGGACAGTGTATGATTCCCTTTTAATATAGTAGTACTTGCAGGAGCAGGACACATAACAAGCTGTTAAAACACATAGGAGACAGAAACCTAGCCAAAATGATTAAATGGAAGAATCCTCCTCAAAAGAAAATCCAGGAAGAAATGACAGCCAGAGAATTTCTCAAAATAGATATAAACAATATATCTGAACAAGAATTTAGGATAACAGTCATGAGACTAACAGCCAGGCTTGAAAAAAGCATAGAAGCCAGCAGAGAATCTATTGCTTCAGAGATCAAAGACCTAAGAAATAGTCATGATGAATTAAGAAATGCTATAAATGATACGCCAAACAAACCAGATACAGTGACAGCGAGGATGGAAGAAACAGAGGAGAGAATAGCTGAAACAGAAGATAAAATGATGGGACATGATGAAGCTGAAAAAAAGAGGAAAAGGAAATTACTAGGCCACGAGGGGAGAACTAGAGACTTAAGTGATTCAATGAAGTGAAATAATATCCGTATCATAAAAGTTCCAGAAGAAGAGAGAAAGGGGCAGAAGATTTATTTGAATAAATTATAGCTAAGAACTTCCCTAATCTGGAGAAGAAAACAGGCATCCAAGTCCAAGAGGCACAGAAAACTCCTTTCAAAATCAACAGAAACAGGTCAACACCATGGTATATAATACTGAAACTGGCAAAATACAAAGAATTCTGAAAGCAGTAAGGGACAAATAGGCCTTAACATACAAGGGTAGACATATAAGGGTAGTAGCAGACATGTCCACTGAAACTTGGCAGGCCAGAAGGGAGTGGCAGGAAATATACAATGCGCTGAATAGGAAAATTATGCAGCCAAGAATCCTTTATCCAGCAAGGCTGTCATTCAGAATAGAAGGAGATAAAGGCTTTCCGAGACATAGAAAAACTGAAGGAGTTCATGACCACTAAACCAGCCCTGCAAGAGATCCTAAGGGGGACTCTGTGAGTGGAACGCTGCAAAGACTACAGAGGACCAGAGACATCACCATAAGCATGAAACCTACAGATAACACAATGACTCTAAATCCAATCCATGTAAATGGAATAAATGTCCCAATCAAAAGACGTAGGGTATCAGAACAAATTAAAAAAAAACAAGATCCATCTATATGCTGTCTATAAGAGACTCATTTTAGACCTGAGGACCCCTTCAGATTGAAAGTGAGGGGATGAAGAACCATCTATCATGCTACTGGACAACATAAGAAAGCCAGAGTAGCCATACTTATATCAGACAAGCTAGATTTTAAAACAAAGACTATAACAAGAGATGAAGGAGGGCATTATATCATAATTAAGGGGTCTATCCATCAAGAAGAGCTAATAATTGTAAATGTTTACGCTCCCTCTGTGAAAGAAGCCAAATATATGAATCAATTAATCACAAACATAAATAAATGAAAAGGTAATAATAATGTGATTGTAGGGGACTTTAATACTCCACTTACAACAATGGACAGATCATCTAGGTAGAAAATCAATAAGGAAACAACAGCTCTGCATGACACATTGGACCACAGGACTTAACAGATATATTCAGAACTTTTCATCTAAAAGCAGCAGAATATACATTCTTCTTGAGTGCATATGGAACATTCTCCAAAATAGATCACTTATTGGGTCACAAAATAGCCCTCAACAAGTAAAAAAGGATTGAGATCATACCATGCATATTTTCAGATCACAACACTATGTAATTTGAAATCAATGACAAGAAAATATTTGGAAATTCCCCAAACACATGGAGGTTAAAGAACATCCTACTAAAGAATGAAGGGTCAACCAGGGAACTAAAGAATTTAAAAATATATATGAAAACAAATGAAAATATGACAGTCCAAACCCTTTGGGATATAGCAAAAGCAGTCTTAAGAGGAAAATACATTGCAATCCAGGCCTATCTCAAGAAGCAAGAAAGGGCTCAAATACAAAACCTAAGCTCATACCTAAAAGAGCTAGAAAGGCAGCAGCAAAGAAAGCCCAAAGTCAGCAGAAGAAGAGAAATAACAAAGATTAGAGCAGAAAGAAACAATATAGAATCCAAACAGAGAAACAAAAACACAAAACAGTAGACCAGATCAATGAATCTAAGACCTGGTTTTTGAAAGAAACAAAATTGACAAAATTCAAGTGAGACTCCTCAAAAAGAAAACAGAGAGGTCCCAAATAAATAAAATCATGAATGAAAGAGGAGAGATCACAACCAACACCACAGAAACATAAACAATTATTAGAGAATACTATGAAAAATTATATGCCAACAAACTGGACAATTTGGAAGAAATATACAAATTCCTAGGCACTCACACACCACTAAAACTCAAACAGGAAGAAATAGAAAATTTGAACAGACCCATAACCAGCAAAGAAATTGAATCAGTTATCAAAAATCTCCCAACAAGTAAGAGTCTTGGGCCAGATTGGGCTTTCAAGGGGATTTCTACTAGACATTTAAAGCTGAGTTCATACCTATTCTTCTCAAGCTGTTCCAAAAAATAGAAACAGAAGAAAAGCCTCCAGACTCATTTTATGATGCCAGCGTTATTACTGTGATTCCCAAACCAGACAGAGAGCCCACTAAAAAGGAGGATTACAGGTCAATATCCCTGACGAACATGGATGCAAAAATTCTCAACAAGATACTAGCAAATCAAATTCAACAGTATATTAAAAGAATTATTCACTATGGTCAAGTGGGATTCATTCCTGGGCTACAGGGCTGGTTCAATATTTGCAAATCAATCAATGTGATACATCATTTTAATAGAAGAAAGGATAAGACCCATATGATCCTGTCAATAGATGCAGGAGAAGCATTTGACAAAATACAGCATCCTTTCTTAATAAAAAAAAACTCACAAAAGTCAGGATAGAAGAAAATACCTTAACATCATAAAAGTCATATATGAGAGGCCCACAACTAATAAATTCCTCAATGGGGAAAAACTGAGAGTTTTCCCCTGCGATCAGGAACATGACAGGGATGTCTACTCTCAACATTGTTATTGATCATAGTGTTGGAAGTCCTTGCCTCATCAATCAGACAACAAAACAAAATAAAAATCATCTAAATTGACAAAGAGGAAGTCAAACTTTCACTTTTCACAGATGACATGATACTCTGGAAAACCTGAAAGACTTCCCCAAAAACCTGTTAGAGCTAATACATGAATTTAGCAAAGTCGCAGGATATAAAATCAATGTACAGAAATAAGTTGCATTTCTATACACCAAAAATGAAGCAACAAAAAGAGATATCAAGGAATTAATCCCATTTACAATTGCAGCAAACACCATAAAATACCTAGGAATAAACCTAACTGAAGAGATAAAAGATCTGTACACTGAAAACTATAGAAAGCTTATGAAATAAATTGAAGAAGACATGAAGAAATAGAAAACATTCCATGCTCATGGTTTGGAAGAACAAACACTCCTAAAATGTCTATACTACCCAAAGCAATCTACACATTCAATGCAATCCCTACCAAAATAGCACCAACATTCTTCACAGAGCTAAACAAACAATCCTAAAATTCATATGGAACCACAAAAGACACCAAATAGCCAAAGTAACATTGAAAAAGAAAACCAAAGCTGGATGCATCACAATCCTGGAATTTAGCCTGTACAACAAAGCTGTAATCATCAAGATGGCATGGTATTTATTGGCACAAAAACAGACACATAGACAAATGGAATAAAATAGAGAACCCAGAAATGGACCCACAAATATGTGGCCAATTAATCTTTAACAAAACAGGAAAGAGTACCCAATGAAAAAAAGACAGTCTCTTTAGCAAATGGTGCTGGGTGAACTGAACAGCAACATGCAGAAGAATGAAACTGGACCACTGCCTTACACCATACACAAAAATAAACTCAAAATGGATGAAGACCTAAATGTGAGACAGAAAACCATCCAAATCCTACAGGATAAAACAGGCAGCAACCTCTTTGATCTCAGCTGCAGCAACTTCTTACTTGACATGTCTCGCAAGGCAAGGGAAATAAAAGGAAAAATGATCTACTGGGACCTCATTGAGATAAAAAGCTTCTGCACAGCAAAGGAAACAGTCAACAAAACTAAAAGGCAACTGACGGAATGGGAAAAGATATTTGCAAATGACATACTGGATACAAGGGTGAGTATTCAAAATCTATAAAGAACTTACCAATTCAACACCCAAAAAACAAATAATCCAGTGAAGAAATGGGCAGAAGACATGAATAGACACTTTTCCAAAGACATCCAGATGGCTAACAGACACATGAATAGATGCTTACCATCACTAATCATCCAGGAAATACAAATCAAAACCACATTGAGATACCACCTCACACCGGTCAAAGTGGTTAAAATTAACAACTCAGGAAACAATAAATGTTGGTGAGGATGGAGAGAAATGGAAACCCTCTTGCACTGTTGGTGGGAATGCAAACACTGCAGCCACTCTGGAAAACAGAATGGAGGTTCCTCACAAAATAAAAAATAGAATTACCCTAGGACCCAGCAATTTCACGAGTAGGAATTTGTCCAAAGGATATAGGAGTGCTGATTCAAAGGGCACATGTGCTCCAATGTTTATAGCAGCATGATCAGCAATAGCTAAATTATGGAAAGAGCACAAATGTCCATCAACTGATGAATGGATAGAAGATGTGGTACGTATGTACACACACACACACACACACACACACACACACACACACACACACAGTGGAATACTCTCAGCAATGTAAAAGAACGAAATCTTGACATTTGAAACAATGTGAATGGAACTGGAGGGTATTATGCTAAGCAAAATAAGTTAGATAAAGTCAGATACCATATGATTTCACTCATGTGTGTAAATTGATGTTTAACAGATGACCATAGGGGAAGGGAAGGAAAAATAAGTTCAAAATATAGAGGAAGGCAAGCCATAAAAGATTCTTAAATATAAACAAAAAACTGAGGGTTGATGGGAGTGGGGAGTTGTAGGATTAAGCAAAATGGGAGATTTGGGGAGAAAATGAAGAAGGCACTTGTTGGGATGACGACTAGGTATTATATGTAAGAGAAAAATTACTGAGTTCTAATCCTGAAGCCAAGACTACACTGTATGTTAGCTAACTTGGAAGAAAAACAAAACAAAACACAAAATTAATAAACTGTATTTCTTGTTCCTTAGTATGTTGATTAAAGAACATTAAACCTACAACTCTGACTAAAGAAACACCTAAGAGGTCCAAAGCATTAAAATCTTTAAAGTTTAGTTAAATATTTCATTAATACTTAATTTAAGTATTAAAGTTAAGTATTTATATATACATGAATTTTGTTATGAAAATGTTCTTTTAATATTTCTGATAAATAAATGAATGTAAATAAGTTAATATTATTTGTTTAAAAGTCTACTCCATATATTGTTCCAGATTTTACTATATACAGTTAATCTTCATATAATATTTTAGTTTATATGTCACTAGTCTTAAAATCACATAATTTGATATTTAAAAATATTACAATGGTTTTATGAGTCAAATAAGTTATTGTTAATTCTGCAATTGTTTAAGTTTTTAAATACATAAAATTATGTTTAAATGAAAATTTTAATGATAGACATTTTAAAGTGTCTAAATTCATTTATGTCATAAATCATAAAGGCTTAATGTGTAGATGTAAATTATAATTTTCATACCTTTAATCAAATTTAATAACTAGTAATAACATTGAATTGTATTACTAATATTGGGATAATTGGATAAATTTGAAGTAAAAAATAATTAATATCTAGTCACTAAATTTAGTTTTAGTTTATCCTTATGCATTGCAGAAGAGCTAAAATTTATCAATATATTCCAATGCCTTTGGGTGATATTATTTATGCATTCATATATCTATAAAGGTAACACAAATTAACTTTCCGCTAAGAAAAAATAGTTAAGACATTTAAATGTCCCAACTTCTAGTTTTTTCTTGGTCTGGAGGAACAAAAGTTGGTTGTTTTGATTAAAGAGGATAGCTAGTATACATATTTGAAATTATATTAATTATAGCTATTATAGATATAAGAATACATACAAAATCATAGCTATGACCTGCCATTTTCTTAAGAGAACCATCATATTTTATTAATATAGAATAATAAATATAAAATATGCATTATTTTGTTTGATATATTGATAGAGTTCATTATATCTTAAGCTAAAGTCAATGTTTGATATTATCATGCATATAAAAATTACATATTTGTATATATCTTGTCCTACACATATATATACATGCAGATTATATAGCAAAATTTAAAGTAAATGAAAATAATGAAACATGTTAAACATTGTAACAACTTTGACTCTATTTTAATATATATATTCATAAAAGAAAAGGTTTATAGTTCCTTTTCTGCAAAATATTTCTCCATAAATACAAAAAAGTAAAATAAAATTTTTATTCTAAAAATGATCAGATTATTCTCTGTGCAGAGAGAAAGTCCCATTTTTGTTATTAAAGTATTATGTTAATTTTCAGTATTTCTAGAATATTCTTGAACTGAATCATTTTTTAAGTTTCCTTATTATGAGAAGTGCAATTTAAATTGCTAAAATCATTTCCCTTTATTGCTGTTCCTATTTCTTACTTTGAAAACGTATGGCTTTCCCATGTCTTGTTTCCCTTGTGAAGTGTTTTTTTTTTGTTTTTTTTTGGAATTTCCCAAATCCAGGCACCAAATTCAGATCAACAAATATCTGTAGGTTTTCTAGAATGGCCACCAGTTACCAAAATGATTGCCTCCTTTCCCTCATGAATGGAAAGATTTTAAAATTGATCAAGTTTGTTTGGAATTTCAATTGTTATAATTCATTATGTACAAGTAAAATATATTAATTGAAATAAGTTTTAATGATTGCATATTTGTTTTAATGATTGCATGCTTCTTATTTCAAAAGCATGATAATGTTCAAGCAAAGACTGGTACACTATTTGTCTAGGAGTTGATTTATATTTCTAAAGTTTATGCAGGAGTCACTGAGGGACAATCAGTAACCACTATGGTATGCCTCATGGTATAAATCAAAAGGCTCTAGACAACTGTCAATGTCTTCACCATGTATAATATGTTTTCACTATCAGAGTAATCACTGACTATCTGTTTATAAACTAGTTGTGTGCTATTCCTCAAGAGAGGTTTCCTTTTTTTTTTCATTCTGATAACGCTGGCTAACATAATCTATTACCCAGAACAGATCTATTTTATCCCTGTAGCATAGATAAATTATCTCCAATCTTAAATCAGCATTCATAAGGCAATTTTACTCAAAATTCCCTAGGATGTTTCTGACATATGTCCCATCTGCCAAATTCATAAGCCTGGCATAACTGTAAAGACAAGAACTAAACATCTATTTGAATACTGAAGGATGGATTTTAAGCATTCACCTTCTTCAAATGACAGTAAGAATGCTTTTACCATTGTTTCTCTATTTTTTAGATGGCTTATTTTCATCTTATAGTCTTTGTATTTCCCACTTGGGGTATATACTAAATCACTAATTCAGTAACTGAGGTACATTTTTTATAGGCACTGTAATCAAAGTACTTTATAAGATACTACCTTACTATCTTTAGTCATCAATAAAGGAACAAAAGGTGTATTTAAAATAAAGCTTGAAAATTATCTGATGAATTATAACTGCTGTGGTATAGGTAAATACCTCTAGCTTTAATGTCTTTTGGATTTTCACAAAAGGAAATAAGAGGATATCACTGTATGGACTAATCACAGCCCACCCTAACAGACTAGAATTACACCTCTGGTTACTGATTATAAATTTCTACAGGTATAAATAGTGTGTTAGACTGCTCAAGCTGCAATAACAAAATATCATAGAATGGGTAGCTTGAACAATGGAAATTTCTTACAGTGCTGGAAAGTCTAAGATCAAGGTGCTGGATGATTCAGTTTCTGGTGAGGGACCTCTTCTTGGCTTGCAAACACGTACCTTCTCACTGTATCCTCACATACAGAGGAGAGAGGGAGAGCAAGAGACAGCAAGGGAGGGAGGGAGAGATAATGAGCATACTCTTTCTGGTAGCTTCTAAGAATACTAATCCTATTGGATCAGAGCCCCATCCTATGACCTCATTTAATATTAATTACCTCCTATAGACTCTATCTCCAAACACAGCCACATTGGGGATTAAGGTTTTAACATATGAACTTTGGAAGGGTACAATTAAGTCCATAATGAATGGTCAAATACTTCAAATGTTTAAGACAGTATACCTTTATAACCAATAGGCCTAAATGCTTTCTCTCAGGGAAAACTATAGAAATCCCTCTACAACCTTCAATCTGGAGACCTAGTTTTACTGAAAATGATACCAACATAAGACTGCTGTTAGTTAGTTAGTTAGTTAGTTAGTTAAAAGGACCTTACTATGGAGGAGACTGGGTGGCTCCGTTGGTTAAGTGTCCGACTCTTGGTTTCAGCTCAAGTCATGATCTCATGGTTCGTGAGTTCAAGCCCCACATCACTGTCAGTATAGAGCCTGCTTGAGATTCTCTCTCCCTCTCTCTCTGTCCCTTCCATGCTCATGCTCTTTAAACAAACAAACAAACAAACAAACAAACAAATAAGGACCTCACTATGTACTATTAACTACAAATACAGCTATTGATTACAAGGATTGGATGCCTGGACCTGCATCTGCCATCTTGAAATAAACCATCTTATTCCCATGACTTAGAGATCTTGACAAGTCTGAGATCTATAACTGAGAATCTCTCAAGACCAATGAAAATGGCATCATGAAGGAAACAGGGTTCCCAAGAAGCTTTGATCCAGCAGCAGACTTCCATATGGAAATAGTTTCCACCAAAAGATTCCTGGACGAAGACCCAAATGCCAAGAGTAACTGACTGCCATCCTTATCTTTGCCTCTATGCCTTATTTTCATAGCCAACCTTACTTCCCTGTTAGTTTAAGATTCTTATCAGAAATGGAAATGAAGACTTTTCCCTTTAACTCCAACCCATTAGTTTCCAAGGGGTAACATTTGATATAACAATGTCATACCTGACTAATGGCAAAAAAAAAAAAAAAAAAAAAATAGAAGAAGAAAGAAGAAAAAAGAAAAAGGAGGAGGAGGAGGAGAAGGAGGAGGGGGGGAGGAGGGGAAGAAGAAAAGAAAACTTAGAGACCTGGTCACTATGCCACTTTCTGAGTCATCAATTCCAATGAATTCAGATGGAACCTGAGGTTTGTTTTCCTGATTAGGACAAAGGAAAATTGGTGCATGGGAAATGATCTATTTATGCTTCTACCTTTCATAATCCTTGGCATCACAACCCTATGGCGCATCCTTCCCAGTCTTAAATATGTCCATACAGCTATTACCCTGGATCAATGACTGAAGTCTCCAAAGAAAACCAAAAGTCATATGAAAAACCAATCACTGTGCTGGAAACTCATTCATCTTTTGAAATCACAAAACTTGCTTGTTCTTCAGATTTATAAACTTCAGAATAGTAAGTATCAATGTTGTAGGATCTTGGCATATTGGCCTTGAGGCCCATGCTGACCAAAATACAAGACCATGAAAGACCTTGAAGGCCTAAAATAAATATTCCCCTGTAACATTTATGAGACTTTAGATCTCTCTGTTCACTCTCCTGATAAACCTAAATTGTGTAAGCAATGTAACTAAACCATGACTCCAATCATACTGCCCAAACATCCTATCCCCAAATTAATGTACACTAAGCTGTCTCTTTGAAAAGGCTACTTCTTGGAAATTATTCTTAAATAAATATACTGAAACATAGGTAAAATACAATAGGATTTTGTAATTTTTAAGTTATTTTTGTGCTTTACATTGCCAAATTATATACTTCAAGGCTAAGGCATTGTTTGTTTTGCTACAACAGAAAGGAGATAAAAAGACATTTTGGTATGATTATCATAATTCTCATGATCAGGATCTCAGGCTATGAGGGTCATTTCATCTATTACCATACAATATGGCCTGTGCATGCTAAAGTGATGAATCTATTATCAACTCATTTAATTCAGCAGATTTTTTACTGAGTACATCACTTATGCAAGGATTGATCTAAGCTCTTGAGATTCAGCAGTGAACAAAACACACAAAATTCATTGCCCTTCTGAAACTTACAATTAGTAGAGGAAGACAGATATCATACAGGTAACACAAAAAATAAATATAAGGCAACAATATAGACCCAGATATCCAGAAGAATCACACACACACACACACACACACACACACACACACACACGTCCTTTCTAGACTGACTTTGTAACTTCCTGTGAATCAAAAATTATTTCCAAAAACAGTTTAAAATTATATATATATGTAGACACATATATATGTATACTATATGTAGACTATATATAGTTTCTTCTATTGGTATGTGCAAAAAGTAATCAATGCTGCCATCCAGTTGCACCCTTACCTGGGCCACAGGCCACAAGATGTAGAAAGCTGTCAACTTACAAGTGGCAGTATAAAGTTCCAAGTTCCCTAATAAAGAATACTGTCAGAAATCTGAATGATCATACCAAAATGGTTTTATTATTTACCATATAACTTAAATCTATATGTCTTTTTAATTTTATTTTATTGTTTGGTAACCCTTTTCATTGTTTACTAATTCCTTTTGGCATCAATGGACTCAGAATAAGGACAAAAAGAAAAAAAATGTATAATAAAAACTCAAATACTGGATTTACATTTTTTATGAAAGTTAATGGTGACTTTCAACATATTCCTTATCAACATTCTCTAAGAAATTCCATGAAAAATGGAAATAATAATTCCATGTTGAAAAATGATACTATACTATAGAAAGATACAGCTGAAGAAATTATAAAATAATTTTGAGGGACACCTAGGTGTCTCAGTCAGTTGAAAGTCCAACTCTTCATTTCAGTTCAGGTCATGATCTCACAGTTTGATATTGATCCCCACGTTGGGCTCTGTGCTGACAGTACAAAGCCTTTTTGGGATTCTCGTGTATGTACTCTCTCTCTAAATAAATAAATAAATGTTTAAAAAAAAGTAATTTTGCTGTGCCAACAGTAACTATTCTATTTTAATGTTCATATATATTATTTTAATATTCATAGTATATTCAATACTAAAATTTTAATCTTTCACCTTATTGTTCACATAAATGCTATTTTTATTCTATAAAAATAAGAGAACTTCTTAACAGAAGCATTTTATAGATTCTTTAATATCATAAGACCAATTGTTGGTCAATAAGCAGATCTTTTAATTGCATCATTTTCATTATTTTAGTGACCTCTTTCATACTCAAGTGTCCCAAATTCATGGCAAATCATGTCATTAATCTAATTATTCACTATGTTAGAAGTTGATGATATCTATGGAAAAATATTTTAAACAAAGCAGGGGATACTTATTGGAAGTACCAGGATGGGGATTGGGCGAAGTACATGGCAAACATAAATAGAGTGCTCGGGTAGGGGTGATATTTGAGCAAAGATGTGAAGGAAGTGAGTGAGGATGTGTTACAAATCTAAGAGAAGAGTGTTCCGGGTAGATGAAATGCAGAACCATTGTAGAGCTCCTAAGGCCTGCTAAGTGCAAAGGGCAGCAGAAGGTCTGTATGGATGGAGTTAGAAAAGAAATAATAAAGGGAGTTAGTAAGAAATGAGATTAGACAGATAATGGAGTCATGATGGTAGGTCAAATTTTATAGGGCTCAACAGGTATGTCTTTTTTTTTTTTAACTTTGGTTGAAATTGGCAACCATTGGAAGACTTGAGCAGAGTTGTGTAATGACATGATTTATGCTCTGATTGAGACATTCTGCTTGTTTCCAGGACTGTAAAGTGACAAGGTAGCAGATTATTATCTAGAGTAATAATTTAGGCTAGATATAGTGACCTGAACCAGGATGGAGAGAGGTGGCAAATTTAGAAAATTACAGCCTCCATTGGATATAAGCCAGAACTTAGAAAAATTGCTTTCCTCAGAAACAGGATCTGGGTCACCAATCCAGTCTAGACTCTCAATCCTTATTGTTGAATTGGTCTCAGCAATTCTTATCCTTCCTATTCTCTTACAGAATTCAGCCTCAGTTGAATCCCCCTTCTTCAATACATTTGACATATTCAATATGTAAATTTCAAGAGTAATTTTCAAAATCAAAATCCCTTTTATTTTACCCTAGCAAGTCCCAAATTCCTTGCTACAATAGTACTATCTGTTTAGCAGTTTGGATGCAGGATTAACAAGGATTAAAATAAAAGAAGTTACTGTTCAATATTATTATAATAGGTATCTTCCTTGTCTATCATAGTTTCAACTCTTTCCTCTCTGCCTTTTTATCCCATTACTTATCTTACTACGTCATGAAAGATACAATTCTGTTTGAGCATAGAGACCAATTTACATAGTAAATTATTGTATAAATATGACAATAATATTACACTTTGTAAGAATCACAAGAGCACTATTTTTGAAAGGCACATGATTATAGTGCTGGCATGTTCATTTAAATTTTTTTTAATGTTTTTTACTTATTTTTGAGACCTAGAGGACACAGCATGAGCAGGGGAGGGGCAGAGAGAGAGGGAGACACAGAATCCGAAGCAGGCTCCAGGCTCTGAGCTGTCAGCACAGAGCCTGACACGGGGCTCGAACTCACAGACCGCGAGATCATGACCTGAGCCGAAATCGGATGTTCAACCGACTGAGCTACCCAGGCGCCCCTCATTTTTTTTATAACCAGCTTATTCAAGTTTCTTTCTCAATAGGGTATAAACCTGACACTTTTTGCATTTATTCTAATCATTGTCCTACAATTGGGCCATATATAATCCTCCCTTAGGGCCATATATAATACTCCTTTTCATTCCTGTGAAATCACCCTGAATGGATGAAATAACTTTCTGGTCAGTACAATTTAACTATGTAATTTTATATCTGATCCACACCTTCTGTCTTTCTTTTGGTAAAATGTGTGGCTTGGGAGAAAGAAAATGTTAGGAAGATAGTGGTCTATTTTTCCACTCCTTCTCTATTCCTTCCTTCTGTTGGTTGCCCTATAGGATGGGGATACGAAGTCAAGAGAGCGTAGACAAGGCTCCAAGTTGGCAAGTTACCATGCCAGTGCTTGGGGCAAGATCCTTTCATGACTCTGGCTTGGTCCTGTTTCATCACATTCTAGGGGTCTCTATCAGTCTGAAAAGGGCTGAGTATGTGGTTGGGATATTACTCAACTCCACATCCATCCTATCCACTAATAAAGTCTCTCTCATAGAGGGTGGCTAAGTCTCCAATGGTCTTATATCCCCTCTTCTCTTTTCTCGGAGATAGAACCTCACATGAACCAGTGGCCAAATGGACTTTTGCTTTCTGTTTTCTGCTTCTTCCTCCTACCATCTTCTGTTTTCTGCTTCTTCCTCCTACCATTTTCTTTTCCTTTTGATACTATTCGTTTCTACTTAGACTCTTTATATTATTGTCTCTTCTCACCCTTTTGGTTATGTGTCACTCTAACATCTGTGGCTCTGAAGATTCTGCAATTTAATCAAATAGCCTCCCTTTTTGTAGGTATTCTGAAATACACATGACTATCTTTTAGATTGCCCAAATGTCCTATTCTCCCAACCTCTCCAACTGATTTCAGACAAAGTAAAAAGCTCTTATTATAAATAGTTCACTTCCTTCAAAATAAATGGTTTTATACTTCTGATGTCTCCTTCTTCCCACTCCCAATTTTTATATACTCAGAAATAGAAGGAGTTGTGATAGTGTCTGGAATTTACAACATTGATTCTGACAAGTCATAGTAAGCCTTGGGAGGAGGTTTCCAGTATCATCTGTTATCCTTCTTTAAAACCGGTGTGCAGTTAAAATGGTTATATGTAAAGTACACTCACAGCTTGGTAAATTTACATGCAGGTATATTTAATTTTGCATAGATCTATATGAAGTTATGGCTATTTGCTTTTGTGTCTAAAATTTCTTTAAAGGAGGATTAACTCTTTAATTAAAACAATTAAATTTACTAATATTCTAGCTAACTTGCAGAACCATAATATAAGGAAGGTTTCTAGAGAAATGAGAAATAGAAAACTTAGGAGCATGGAAGTTGGAGGTATATTTTAGGTTAGTTCTTTAACATCACTTGACAAGAAAATGTTCGATATCTAGAAATCTTTTGTTTGTGTCAGATTGGCACATATCAAGCAATGTCAGGCAGTAAAGTAATGAGCAGGTTTCAAAGAATATATAAATAATGCAGTATACTGTCGCTGCACAGGTTGGGGGGATAATTTTGCAATTAGGATTCTGGAATAAGACAAATCTCAATGAAAAAAAAGTGTTCTTGTTGCAATTCTTATTTTAAAAATTTGCTCCACATTTAACCAATGAGGCCAAATAATCATCAATATGTCTGATCAGTATGTGTAAACCTCTGAGATAAAAGTAGGTGGGCTAGTGGACATTGGTGTTAGATCTGGGTTTTAATCCTAACTCTGTCACTTACTAGCTGACCTTTGGAGACTCAAAGGCCTTTCTTCTATATGTAACAATGAGACAATAATGTCTGTCTTGCAAAAAGTTGCAAGAATTACAGATAAAATAAGGGGCATAGTACAGAATGGCAATGTCTAGTAACTGTTAGTATTGTTATCATTAGAAGGCTAGATTGATAATAGAAAGGGTGCCGTTCAGAGTAAGACCTGAAGGGCACCTCCTGCTAGCAACTAGGAATGAAGGTATAGGCAGATACAAGTTGCCCAATAACAACACTGGACATTTGATCTATCTTCACTCAATATTAATCTTATTGATCTAGTCTGACCAATATGTACTATTATTAGTATAAATTCCCATTCTTCTAAAAACTAGAGTATGTTTTTATTTCCCAAAGTACAATATTTCTACCATCAAATTATAAGCAAATTTCCAATTTTTTAGACTATTTTTATAGATACCACTATTCTTTAAGCATTTTAACCACATTTTTGTGACAGTCTAAATGACAGAGACTTAAAAATGTAGTGAGTAATGCATCATCTAAGAACACAGATGTTGGTTTTATTCCCAAGTTATTTTGCAAATATTTAAATTGTAGTTCTTTCCCAGATAAAAGACTAAATTCAGGGCATCTCCGTGTGTGAAATAAGGGAGAATACAATGCCATTCAAGACTTTTATCAACTACTAGTCTCTCACTCTCTTGATGAGTTTAAACGAAATAAATGTATCATAGAGTGAAATTATTTGGACTGATGTTCAGAGGAAACCTAAAAAAAAAAAAAAAAGAAAGAAAAGAATAGAAAAGAAAAAAGCAGCCCACTGTGAAGGACTTCTCAGTCACCAAAGGATGCACAGGAGGTGTGCAGACAAATCCTATTAATGGATAATGGGATTTATTCGCATGTCCAGACACCAGTTTGAAAATGTGATTCTGCTCAAGACATAAGCAGAAGTGTTCTTAAAGGGGACCAAAATTCTGTCTTCAGGAAAGATGGAATATATTTCACTAAAGTCAATCTAATTCTCCCTTTAATAAATCACTTGAGGGGTGCCTGGGTGGCTCAGTTGGTTAAGTGCCCAACTTCAGTTCAGGTCATGATCTCATGGTTCATGGGTTCGAGCCCTGCATCGGGCTCTGCTTCAGATTCTGTGTCTCCCTCTCTCTCTGCCCCTCCTCTGCTCATGATGTCTCTCTCTCAAAAATAAACTTTTTAAAAATTTAAAAAATAAATAAAATAAAATAAATCACTTGAAGGGGGGGAAACATGTCTTTGCTGACACAAGAAATGCTAAAGCCTCATGAGCTTAGTCCTTTGAAGAAGGCCTATAGTAGGCAGTGGGCAAGAGAACAATAGAATCATAGGAGAGTTAGGCTCAGAAACACTAGGATTTCTGGCTAGGTGACACTGCTTACTCTTCCTCAACAAGACCTAGAATGTGACTAGTCAAGTATTTTAAAGTATTACATATTTTGTACTAAACAGACAGTAGAATATTTATAAGATGTAATGTCAAAATCTATTCACCCCACACACAAAAAAAATTAAAGCCACATGACTGTTAACATATTTTTTTCTCATTGCTCAACTGTTTATCAATAACTGTCTATCTACAAAGATACATTATCTAGATTATGCTGTCTTAAGCAGGGACTGGCTAACTTTCTCTACAAAGAGCCAGACAGTAAGAATTTTAGGCTTTGTTAACCATAAATTTTTTATTATCTTTACTCTACTTTGCCATAGCAGCACAAGAGTAACCATAAACAATTCTTGAATTAATAGCCATGGCTGGATCTGGCCAGAAGGTTGTAATTTGCTGATCTGTGATGCTAGCCATTCAGCATCTTTATCAATATAGTGCTAGTATCTGTAACAGTTGCTAGTATGTGATATAAATAAATTATTAAAAAACTGGTAGTTCACCTGCTCTGTAGTCTTTTATACATGCCTTCTCCTTTGATGTGATTCCAGTTGGTTGGTTCTGAGACCACCTGAACATTCTGAGAAACCGAACCTCAAAATCTGTAACAGGGACATCATTTTTGTGGTATCACTGCCAAAAATTCATAACATGAATCTAATCTTGAGGGAATATTAGAATAATGCAAATTGTGGGATCTTTTACAAAAATGTCAAGGTCAAGAAACACAAGGGAATGCTGAGATAATGTTCTAAAATAAAGAAAACTAGAACAACATAACAAACAAATGCAATGAGTATACCTGGTGTAGATCTAGATCAGGGGAAAAACAAACAAACAAACAAACAAACACACACACACACACACACACTATAGATGGCATTTATTGGACAAATGACAAGTTGGAATATACAATCTGGATTCAATAATAGCATGGGATCAATGTTAAAGTTCTTTAATGTGGTTATAAAAAAAATGACCTTGTTCTTAAGTAATATACCCTTAACTATATGGTGATGGGGGTTGGAGTAGTACATATAAATTCACAGAGGATAATGAAGGAAATGAAGGCAAATCAGGCTAAAAGTTTAGAAGGATTCCTTGTAAAAAAGTTATTTTAAAAGTAGTATTGCCAGTCTCCTCCTCTTCCCCAGATTTTGATACATATAAAATAGGAAACATACAGATATTTTTACAGATGATTTTTAGGTCTATCTAATGTCTTCTACTTCAAGCAGATGAATAGATAAAAGAGTAGACACTTGATAAAGAAATGAATTGACCTCAACATTTACAGAAACTTCTAAAAATAAAATGTTTATAACTTTTTCTCCCAGGAAAATCATTCTTAAAGAAATCCCAATAACTAAAAATATTGTGACTTTTAAGCCTTGAAAAATTCAACCAAGGAAATTCCAAGTAATACTCGGCAGGAAGTACTTAAAATACTTTCTTCAGCTCTTTTTTAATGAGATTATGTTTTGCCTGTAAACCAGATTAACAAGAACAAGAACACAAAGTGTTTGAGCTGAATGCTGAGTAAGGGCACAACAAAATAATTAGGTGAATCCAGAAAACAAGTTTTCAAAATGAGACTGAAAGGGAGGTGTTTTCAGACAGATGGGGCTTGCAAGAATGAAGCAAACAATAGGAAGTTAGAAATTCCTGGGGGGCCAGGTAGAAGTTGGTTAGAAAGATGAATGTTTTTTTCTGGATGAATAGCCTGCTTGGTTAGAAAAATATCCCTTTCTTGTAGAAAAGCTCTGTGTTCATTAGAAATGAGCTTTGCTTTTAGACAGGTTTACTTTTCCTATTTTCTATTTAGTATTTTTAAATGATTATAAATGTGTAACTTCTTAAGCTCTACATGTTGGTTTATACTAAGCTCTTCCAACTTAGAATACTGAACAAATATGGAAAATCTTGAATTATTATTTTTAAAAATATTTTATTTTTGAGAGGCGGGTGAGAGAGAGAGAGGGAAGAACAGAATCCAAAGGAGGCTCCAGGCTCTGAGTTGTCGGCACAGAGCCCGACATGGGGCTCGAACTCACAAATGGTGAGATCATGACATGAGCTAAAGTCAGACATTTAACTGACTGAACCATCCAGGCACTCCAATCTGGAATTATTTTAAACTACATTTTAAGTGCTACTTTACTGAACCATGATCAACATATAAAAAGCTATAGATTCCATATATATAACTTGGAGAAAAATATACAACTGTGAAATTATCACTGAAATCAAGCCTATGCCTTCAATTCTACAAGTTTCCTTCTGCCCTCTTTATTTATTAATTTAAATTAAATTGTTTTGTTTGTATGTATGATAAGAGCACTTAACATAAATTATACCATTAGCCAATTTTTAAGTATACAATACCATACTATTAACTATAGGCCTCATGTTGTATAGTAGATCTCCAGAACTTACTCACCTTCCATTAACAAAACTTTAACTGATATCTATTTGCAAGGTTAAACCTGAGTCTGGACCAACCACTGTAACCATGGATACCAAATTTATTTGTAAAAAGTGGAAATGTAATGAACCCTAAAGAACGTCACTAGATTTAGCTGAAAAAGAGATACTGTGTTATCTAAAAGAAGTTAACTTGTAAAAAAAATAAATAAAACATACTTATTATTATTATTTCTACACTTTTAATATTAACATAGGCTGACCTAAGACTTAAGGTTCACTATATGATGTCTTTTTTGGCAAACCAAAGCTCAGATAGATTTCCATAGTTATGTGTTTCAAGGAGTCAATACATGCTATAGCAAATGGCCAAGTTATAACATTAACTTAATAGATAAAGTAATTTCCAAGTGGCCAGTAAAACAATTCTTTAAAAATTAAAGTATTCTCAAATTGTGATTTTCCAGAAATTGTGTTGCTATATTTACTGCTTTGCAGTGATATCAACTATTTTGATCTGAAATTGGCCAACTGACCTCCATAAATTGCCATTTATCTTACTCCGGACCTTGCAACATTTCTTCCTCTACAAACTTTTCAAATTATAGATATTGTTATCACAGTAGAAGGTCATTTTAAATCTGTTTATAGGTTCAAATAATGCTTAAAATCAATAGTATTTCCTGAATATCTCCACATTCTACTTGATTCAGCAGGTAAAGTGGTCACATTCTACAGAAAATAGAATTTTTGCTGCTGAAAGTCACCTTTATCAAAAGAAAGAGCATTAAGACCTTATTTATTTTTGTTTTGAAGCTTTACTTTGATTGATTTATATCAAACCAATACCTGTTTCGGACTGATGTTTCTTGGATATGAACTATATTAATATAATTATAGATAGTAATTTGGTACAAAGGATTTTATACAGATCTTACTGAATCTCTGAAGTACTTTTTTTTAAACAAAGCAGCTTATAAAAATATGAAATAGTTATCTGCTAAATGTCAATTACAGGTATATTTTTATACACACACACACACACACCTGTTTGTAAGAGTCCTATTCTTAATGATTCCTGCTCTCTAGCTCCAAAGGCATTTTGATCTTGGCTGTGTGAAACATGCTATTTACAACACCTGTGGCTAAGTCACTGATTTGTCATTCTCCACCAGTAGCAGCAGGCATAGAATTTCAGTGCTTATTCTCTTTTAATATATGACACCAAATTATTTGTTATAAATCATATATTCTTCTATTTCCTGGATCAGAAATACACATAGATACGGAAGGACCTTTCATCATTATAACTGTATTGAAGAATCACTGTATATCTTTTCTCTTTTTTGAGTATCTACCTCTATTCTCAAAATATCTGAAAAGAGTGTAGCAATTTTGTTAATTTGCCTCAGACTTATTTTTAAACTTTGGATTTTTAATGAAAGCAGCTATCTTCAGATTTTATAATTAATTTCATATGGCAACACTTTGTTTTTATATAATAAACATTTACATTGTTTTTACACACATACATATATATATATATATATATATATATACAGAAATAAATGATATATAGACTTAAATATTTATTTATATTAAATGAAATCATTCAATTCCCAAATTATCAAGCAGGTGTAGGCATGGCCCAGCAGTGGGTCTATGTCAGTAAACTCTTGGAGGCCAGTTGAGGTTTCTAAACCCTTTATTCAGCTAGTATCAGGAGAATTAATACAGACAGTCAATGTCAAGGGCCTTGATGCTAGGGCAACCAGCTCAGGGCAAAATTCTATAAAATCAGAAATCTATATCATCTTCTGTCACTGATATTGATCACCCAAAAGTGTAGTCATCTCAGTAAAAGAGAATAAATTAAAATATTCCCTAAAGCTCAGAAATGAGATAAGAATGCCCATTATCATCACTTCTATTCAATGTTGTATGCAAGGTCTTAACCAATGTAATAATATGGAAGAAAAAAATTTAGAGGAAGAATGGGGCAAACAATGTACTCCCTCCAAAAATAATAAAAAAAAATTGACCCAAAATAAGACCAAGTAAAAAGTGTACAGTTAGCATCAATTTCCTTATTAATTCATAATCATTAATGAAAAATATGTTTTTTTAATAGAATATTCTGTCACTGGAATATCTTTGTGTTATATAGTACTTAGCTCTCACTTTAAAATCTAAATGTTAGTAGTCTTGCACACAGCAAACTGTGTTTGCTTATGGAAATTAGGTCATTGTGAAGGCATATGGAAGTGCTAAGTACTTGTACATCTGTATATAAACTTGCTGAAAAGTATATATTTGCATAATTACCATTGACAAGTTTTTTTGAATGATGTAAAAGGGCCTTGCTAGATTTCACTAACACTTTTTTATCAAAATTGTATTATCAGAAATCAGGAGTATTGCATCTATTTTTCATATTCCAGCTGTTACCAAAGATTCATGTCAAATGTTAGTATATTAATATGATTTAAAAGAAAAGGAATACATTATATTAACATTAAGCAACAACTCTAAAGCATGTATATATAAAATTCATTTAAGTTCCCAATAGTGATGTAGACATAAAATAAATTGAGTTTTTGCCTGTAAACTAAATTATTATAACATATGCCTTAAGATAGTACATTTCAGGGCACATGGATGACTCAGTGGGTTGAGTGTCCAACTCTTGATTTTGACTCAGGTCCTCATCTCATGGTTTGTGAGCTCAAGTCACTCATCGGGTTCTGTGCTGACAGCACAGAGCCTATTTGGGATTCTCTCTTCCCCTTCCTGCTGGAGCTTTCTCTCCTTCTCAAAATAAACTTTAAAAATAAATAGCACATTTCATATTTTTGTACTATGTTAATAATAGAAGCAATATATAAATGATAGCACCAATTGAAACAAAAGACAAAATGTGGGGCACCTGCGTGGCTCAGTCTGTTAAGTGTCTGACTTCAGCTCAGGTCATGATCTCACAGCTCCTGGTTCCAGCCTCTAGTCAGGTTCTGTGCTGACAGCTCAGAGCCTGAAGCCTGCTTTGGATTCTGTGTCTCCCTCTCTCTCTCCCCCTCCCCTGCTCAAACTCTGTCTCTCTCTCTCAAAAATAAATAAACATTAAAAATATTTTTCAAAAAGACAACATATAAAAATTTGCTATACAGTTAGTAGCTTGGTGTTTTCTTAAATTGCTGTCTTGTGAGATGAATTTTAATCACAATAAACAAGTGTTCAGCTAAAAAAAAGAGTCATCACTTTTCAAGAATTTTTTTTACCTTAGTACAGATACAATTGAATATATCTCAAAAAATATATATTAAAGGTGTTAAGATAATATAAATCATGTCCAAATGAATGTATTCATTCTGTAAATTTAACTTTCAAATCCACTTAGTTGATTCCATATATAGACCTCTGAAAGTTGTGTAGTAATCTTTTAATCAGTAAACTTTTCTGAATCTTTTAAAACATCTCTGTTTCTTTACATTGTTATTGGGTACATTAGGTGAAGTTAAAAATATGAATAGGAAACTTACCTTGCATAAATTTAAAAAATAGCAACAAAAAAAGAGAAAAAAAAAAGAAAAAGAAATCAACAGAAAAACATGCAGCTACTGTTGATCATTTAAGCTTCTGACTGTATAATGCATATTTAGGATTAGCATAACAATATTAGCTAAGGGCAATGCAACAGGGAAGTTTCCCTTTTTAAGTCCTTTATTTAAATTTAAATCAGATCAACGGTGAGTTATCTCTCAGTATTACCAATAAAGTATTTCTGGACACAGAACACAAAATGAGAACAGAGTTCTTTTTCTTTGCTAGCAGTCTCATTAAAACCAGCACAGATAATGGTGTGCTGGACTGAAATAATGATGGAAACCTCAAGTTACAATAAATACTATAAATGTTATTTATGTTTATTTTCTATTAGAAGGATTTGTGGTTATTTAATTGGTTAAAATTATATACTGAATCCCAGACAAAAGATACCTGCAGTGACAGGATCTCGGTCAACTGTAGCAAAGGACACAAAATGCCTGCCCATAAGAATTCTCAGTCCAGTAAGTGAGGTAACATTTACTTCCTCACATGGAAATTCTACATATTCTGTTAAAACAGTTATATCTTTATTTTTAGGATGTATGAATATAATTAGAAAAAGACAACATTTGAGCACTTTTAATCCAATAAGTCATTAAATTAGAACCAGTTAAGACTGATGAGTTAAGAATAATAGAATTTGCTATAAAGAAAGAGAAAATCTGAGGTGTGGGCCTTTTCTGGTTCTGCGGGGCGATGGCATTTGGAAAAAGAGGTCATGTTCTAGGGAAAACTAAACCTGAACATCAAAGAAAGAGGGCTGTAAACAAAAACAAATCCAACAAAAACTTTGCCTATTGAATAATTTCCAGAGATCTGGCCTTGAGTTATGGCTTGGCGTCCTGCCAAGACACATAACTTTAAAAATGAATATAAAAATGTATTTGAAAACATCTTTTGCACTTGTGGAAGAAAAAATGCTTAAGGAGGACATTTTCTTAATCTAACATGTAAAATCTTAATGTTTCTAAATTTAACACATACACACGGATATAAACTAAGCATTCATTGTAATCATGATATAATCTTCAAAAACTCTTCTTTTTCCATAAGTACAGTGAGATACTAACTCTGTTTAATGATAGTCAGTTACCCCTACATTATTGAAATATGTTCCTTCCTTGCCACCAACTGGAATGTACTCTAGGATTGTTCTCAGTTTCTCTGTCCTTCGCTAGCTCACCCCTTACACTTCTGCTCTTTTCCTATGCTCACTGCTTTTGAAAGATTATCACTTCCCTTCAAACTCTTCTCTGTCAATACAGACCTCTAAGACCTTTAGATTCACTTTGTCTATAGAAGACAGCTACATTTATTTATTTGTCATCACTAACAAACCAAAATATCTAAAGAAAATTTATTTTCCCTCATGATGGAACTCTCTTCTTATCCAATGGCTTCATTTTTATCATTAGTACTATAATTCTACTGGTCTTCAAATTACTAAATCTTGGGGTTAATTTTCTTACTTTTTTCCATCCTTCGTAAAAGTCTACCAACCCTCTTCATTTTCTCAGCCATTCTTCTCACATCACACTGAAAATTCTTCATTGCCTTCAAACTTGTCCTTTAGCTTCCAATAATTTTGTTTCCTATATCTTATTGCTGATCTTGCACTTTCCTAATGGAATGATATCCCCAAAAGCTTTTCACATAATATCAATTCCTTTTATAGGGAATTTATTTTGGGGCTCTGTCATTCTTCAGAGTAAACACACACGCACTCACACACGCACGCACACACACACACACAAAACAACTGATTTCCCATGTAATACTTAAGGCACTCTATAGTGCCACATTAATTTTTATTAACTCTCTCATAGCAAGTCCTCTATTTGAGTCAAGCCACCTTCAGTATTGTGCCAATTCTCATTTCTTTGTTAGTCACCTTATTAGAAATTCTCCCATGTCTATTTCAAGATGTATTCCATAATTTATTCAACAAACAGTAAAGACTCACCCTGATTTCTGCTACTCCATGGCCATCTTTACCTGTGTTCAATTCCTTTAGCATTTGTAAACAGAGTTGGGTAACTTTATACATTTATTCAACCTATAGCTTTGGAATTAAATTCCAACTGTTTTTTTTGTTTTGTTTTGTTTTGTTTGTTATTTGTTGGGTTTTTTGTTTGTTTGATTTTGGTGCCACACAGGTCTTGAATGTACTGATCGACTCTAATTTTCTTAAGGACTATAACTGCTTTTCCTATGTCTGTAAGGAATTTATTTCTTCAGAATTTACCAAAATCTAGGTTACAAAAGGTATTAATAAATTCAGTATACTTATTGTTGCTAAGAAACTTCCACTTACATTTTGATTCTATAAAGACCAGTTCCCCTTAATTTGGCATTCCTATTTTATATTTCCTCTGCTTTTTTGTTTGATTTTCTTTTTAATTAATTGCTGGCTCATAATTAAAACACAGGAAAAAGAAGGGAAAGGCTATAAAACTCAACTCCAAATCTAATTTGTACTTATTGGTATTTCTAATGAAAATATTCTGAGAACCATAGTGCCTTGTAAAAATAGGAGGTCAGTAATATTTGTGGAATTATACTGAAACAAAATTAGTTTTAATAGTTCCTTGAAATTGTCCAATGCCAGATAGATTTTTCATGCAAACTGTTAATGATTTGTATATTTTGTGGATTTTTTTCCTCAATGTTTTCCTTATATCATTTGTGTCTTCTTTATATAGCAAGCATATGACTACAGATTCTTCCCTCAGTGGAAATTGCTATTTCTACGTCAAGACTGAGAAAGTTCTGTTGAATAAGCATCTGGTTAGTTGTCACTTACTGGAGTGGGAGGAGAGACATAGTTACTATTCTCTCCATTTCAACCATACCTGCTGGTTTTCACCTCCATTCTGTCTTCTCCTTAGTATATCTGCTTCCTTCCCAGGTAATTTAGACAAAGAATATCTAGCCATTGTTTCCTAGCACACCTCTAATAACCTTGAGCTGGTATCACTAGGGAAAAGAAATGGTACAAATTTATAAATCCTAATTATAGTAATTTGTTTTTGAGATATTTTTCAGGAATAGCATGAAAATAAATAAATAAATGTACAGATAGGATTATATATACATATATTTATATATAAATGTATATTATGTTAATATATAATATCAACATATTTTTATATATCTACCAATATAGGTATATATAAAAGCCAAACTACATTAGTTCATATCCTGGTTTTGTCTTTTGTGCAATTTAACTCAATATATTCATTTATAAAATATGTATAATAAGAGGACTCAACATACAGTATTTATAGAGCACTAGATAATATGATCCATGTAAGAACTTTAGGGCAGTGATGGGCACATGTAAGTATGGTTAGTGTTGTGTGTGAAATTGTTTTCTTATTAATTTGACACATGGTAAACCAAAGGTTGATATCATTTTCCTAGCTTTCTAATTCATTTATGGGATTTCTTTCTACATTATGAAGTTGAGAAATTTTTAAATGAGTAATTGTAGTTACCCTTCATTCAAGAAAGCAGAACAGAGCTGGAGCATTCGCTAGGTAAATACATCTTTCAAATCTACTCTTCTATTTCTTTGCTATACTATCTCTAAGACTTCCTCCCAACTGTACATGCTCTCAGCCTCATATGAGTATTCAACTGAAGTGATGCACACAGAGCACGAATTTATACACAGATGTTCCAGCTGTGTTGATGGTAGCAACCATATGTTGCCTATTCCACATGGGATGTTCAGGCTCACTTTGCTTTGCACAGTGGGAGTAATTGGGTTCAGTGGGAAGCATGACTTACTGAGATGCTGCACCTTTTCAGGTGAGAATGCAAATGAGCTGTAGATAAAAAGAAATCAGTGTATCTGATGGAAGAAGAGTTAGAGGAAGACTAAACACTGATTATAGTCAGATTGTGTGTCAAGAGACAATTAGAAATAAATAAGCAAAGGCCAAAGGACAGGGTCACCCAGGACAGACTAAAGAAAACACTTAAATTGCTTAAAATTAAACCTAGCATCTTTGGAATGTATTATGAAATAGTGGCCAGTGATTTACTTGAAAATCAGATAATGGCTCAGAAGACCATTCAGAGATTGGTTATTCAGTGATTTGGCAGCAAGTAGTTTTCTATCATTGGTCTAAATACAGAAATTTACAAAAGTCAAAAATTAAGGAAGTATATGCAGGAGAGAAGATTTTCACAAGTGCATTATTAAGGCAGAGCAATAAATAGATAGATAACCACTTATATCCAGTGACTCCCTTGAAAACAGCTGATTATTAACAAGGGGAATCCTTAGCAGGACCAACAGTGCCTTGAGTATGCAACACCTTGCCCATTACTTAATCAGAGATATCTCTAGAAATAGGATTTCTGAATGTAAAGTTAGTACATTAATTGTGAAATTTATTTGGTATGTGCTTCTAAAAGGAGTAACCAGATTTATAATGTAGATAGAAAATGATTTAATTCCCTGAAGCTATGGCTATTCACCACATCTGTGCATTATTCCTGGCTGAACATTTCTTAAAGCTATCTATAATGCAATGCATAACACCACTGAATCTGAACAAAGCTGCTGGGTTATTTTTTTTCCCCTAAAGAGAGTTTTTTAAAGTTTCCTTCATATTTTATTTGACTGATAGGAAGAAAATGCAATAGTTTTCAAAAGTCCACACATGATTGTTGGAAGTCCATGATATGCAAGTGTGAATATGAAAAAGTGAATTTACTTTGCTTTAGTTTAAAATAACAATGGCATCGCGCATTAACTTGAATATATTACCATACACCTTAACTGTCATTAGCAATGGATGTACCAAGAATGCTATAGCAAAAGCCCACTGCCTATTTTTGTACCACTTGAAAGCTGAGAACAGTTTCTACATTTTTTAATGATTCGGAAAAGATTAAAAAAATATAATTATGTCGTGGCAGGTGGAAGTTATATAAAATTCATATTTGTGCCCACAAATAAAGTTTTGTTTGAACACAGACACACTCATTCATCTATGTATTATCTATGGCTGCTTTCCCACTATAATAATAGAGTTGCAAAAATCTTACAGCTCATTCAGGAAAAGTCTACCAACTCCTATTATAAGGTAAAATGAACAGCACATTACTCTTTCCTTAGCAGGCTCAGTGGTCTAAGAATTGACTCTGGTAGAAACTAAGGGTATGAGGATTATAAAGAGAGCAGCTAGGTGACTCCATTGATATGGAAAGTGCAGGCTTAAAGTGTGAGGGTTTCATGGCACTCACCACTTAGGGTCTTCTCTTCCTACCTAAGTTTATGTTGGAATAGTCAGAAACTTCTATGACTCACTTTGAGAGCTCTAAGGCTTCTTTTGATTTTATTTTTTCTCAGTTTTAACTTCATGAAAATTAAGAGTTAAAAGGTAAATCCATGTATTTTCTAACAGAATATTTGTATTTATTTAAGGATAGGAAAATAAGAGTGTGTCAACCCCTCTGATGAGCAGAGGTCATCCATCACACTCCTGTTACAGCGATAGTCCATTAGTGCCAGGGCAAAGATTCAGGGCAAGACTACATCATCTGCTAGGTGCCTTCAGTCACTTACCCTTGACCTGTGAAAAAGTTGCTTTGAAGAAAAGGTGGAAGTTCATGGAGAAAGGGTGTATTCATGTGCCACAGCTGCCCAATTAGTGGGGCATGGTGCTGAGCTTAAGGAACAATTATAAGAAATAGACGGACTTCCCTACCCCTAAGTTCCTTCTAAAAAAAGGAATGATGGAGTAACTGATCACAAAAGTCATGAGAAAGTGAAGTGTCAAAAGATCATAACATGTTTATAGTAGCAACTTTAAGAGAACTCACAGAATGGGAGATGTAATCTTTTGGATATGGAGTTAGTTTAAGGCTGGGTTCATAAGCTGTATTTTGTTGTTATTCTTTTGGTTTGAATGTTTTTAATCCCTAAACATGAGTTGTTTCCCACTTTTCTATTTTGTTCATTCACAAAGATCTGAACTGAGAGAGGAGCAAATTTATTGCACAGTATGCATTCTTGAGCAGTGATGTGCTGATAACAAGCTTATTAGTAAGTACATCTAGAGGCAGTCATTGTGGCCTGACATGTATGTATCCTCCTGCAATTTGTTCAATGGTATGTGCTCACACAGAATACTTTCTAAATATCTAAGAGCCTCTTACAAAATGACAATAGCATCTGACCTATCAAGCATTCACTAACTGCTCAGGCACTTGAGTTCTTTTGGTGCTACTGAAAAAAACACTTCTTCTTCTTCTTTTTTTTTTTTTCTTTTTTTTAATTCTACCTACTGGTCAGTTACAAGTATTGAAAGGCTTTGTCAGAATTTAGAATCTTTCTTTAACATTTCTTGATATGTAGTAGAGGATAAATGATTGTGCTCTCATCTAGCCAGCATTTTACTTGATTTTGTGATATTGACAGCAAAGGACTTACTCTGAAGCAAACATAAAATGAACACTGTCTTGTTAAATACATCTAAAGTTTAAAAGGAGAGCTCACAATAACTCTTTTGAATGGGAACTGTCTATTGTTATACTAACTGTATTGTTGTATTTTCCTCTACCAAAAGGTTAGTGAGGCATGATATATTATTAGGCAATATAAATAAAAAGGGAGAAAACATTAAAAGGTGTTTGCTTATATATTAAAATCCCTCTGTGATAACATCTAGCCTACAAATTTAGTAAGTACTTGTTCATCATCTACTTTATAGCTAATACTTCACCCCATGAAGGATAAGATCACTTCCTACAACAGAAATAAAAGTAAACATTCAACATGATGATCATAGCTAACAATGTTGTATGGTATATCTGAAAATTGCAAAGAGAGTAGATCCTAAAAGTTCTCATTACAAGGAAAACCAAAATTGTAACTATATAGAGTGATGGATGTTAACTAAACTTATTGTGGTTTCACTATATACATATGTCACATCATTATGCTATACATCTGAAACTTACACATTTATTTACACTTTATGTCAATTATACCTCAATATAATTGTTGTATGTCAATTATGTCTCAATAAAACTAGATAAATGATACTCATCATATGAAAATCTGTAAAGGAAATTTCTTATTTAGGGACTGGGAAATTTTATTGAAAAGCATATATTCTTTTATTTTATTTTTAACATGCTATTTGATACATTTATGTAATATGTATGCAAGGTTCTCAAGAATAATAATATAGTGAACTCCCAGGAGCCTGCTACCAAACCCAATAAGAAACCCACCAAGTGGTATTTTTTTTACCTGTATATTCTCCCTCATCCCTGCTGACCTCTGCTAAAGAAGATAATAGTATAACAAGTTCTGTATTTATCATTATTATGATTCCTATGCCTTTATTATATTTATATGCATGCCAAATAAAAATAGTATTATTTTGTTTCTGAACTTTATTAAAATATATCTTACTATAGGTAGCGTTCTGGCAATTGCTTTGCTCACGCAATGGCAGGTTAGCATTTATGTGTATGGTTCTGAGTATCTGTGGCTTATTCAGAGCTTATTATTTCTCACATTTCATTGTCTGAACCACCACTTATTTGTCCACTTTTTGTCAATGTTTATTTTTATTGTTTCCAGATGTTTGTTTTCACAAAAATTGTTAGTGACCATTGTTTTACATATCTTCTGGACCAAATGTGGAAACATTTCTTTAAAACACATAATTAGTTAATTTAGGGATATGTGAATATTAAGATAATGGTAACTATTTTCCTAAAGTGTGTGCATCAATATACATTCTCACCAGAGTGTATTCAAGGTTCTTTAATTGACATCTTCTTCATATTTGGTATTATCAGGTTCCTAGATGGCTGACAATCTAGGAAATACAAAATGTTCTCTATTGTGGTTTAAATTTGCATTTCCCAAATTAATAATTATATTGAGAAACTTTCCATATATTTATTTAATGAGCATGTCTTCTCTTCCATGTAGCACCTATTCCTGTGATTTTTTTTCTCCATTTTTATACTTCATCATGTTCTTGCAAACCTTTCCTATCACATTGCCTTAAAGAATGTGCCCTTCCAGGATCCATTTCTATTACAGCAAGAAGATCTTTCAGAGTACCATGCCCGAAGCCAGTAGAAATAGTTTTAACTATGCATAAAAGAACAAAATCAGCATGTAAGTTCAGAATTAGAGACATTTATCAACTTTGACAATCCAAATTTAAATATAATAAAAGTCAAACCCCAAGGGAGAATAAAAATGATTACAACTGCGGGGACAATTGGGGCTCTCATGAGCAAATACTTAAGATGGGCGTTTATCATTACAGAGAGTAGAAATACCAAAACCAGAAGATCAAGCTGAATCAAAACCAAGAGGGAATCCCAAATCTTAGAAATCCAAAAGAGATTCCAAAAAATTACAAATGGGTGACCACAAAAATAAAAAATCAGCCTATGGAAGCTGTTGACAAGGACCACTGCAAAGACACAAGTCCAAGTGTGAACCAATCACAGAGTAAGTGGGAGGGTGCAGGAGCAACTACCTAGAAATCCATGTTCTTGTCAGAGACATGCTCTTATGCTACTGCCAAAATAAAGAGAATAAATTAGACAGCTGAAGTCAAAGGGCCCGAGATGATGGGCATCATATTGTGATCTGCATAAGTTTTCATGAATTATTCAGAGCCAAGGCTGGAGTCAAATCAATTTATTATAAGTCCAGCATTCTTTGTTTGGTGTACAAGAAAGACAAAAATGTAGATTTGGAGAAAGGTATGCCAGTTCCCAGGGGTTCACATAATGCTTAAGTCTAGAGACAAGCTGGGGAGGTGAGTGAAGGTTTAAGAATGCTTATAGGATATACAGATGGCAATGATGCTTAGGGTAAGAATTTGGGGAATTGAGGGCAGGGATTTGAATGCCTGAGGAGAGAACACTGTGAAAAAGGAAGACGGTAGCAAAGTGGCAGTTGCTGTCTCAACTAAGAAATATAACACAAATCCAACTCTGGCCCCATAGATAATAGTAAACAAAAATCAGAGTGCTACTCAAACCGAACAATCTATAATTTTTAATCCCATCAATCAAAATGAGAAGAAATCCCCAAGGCCTCTATCTATGATAATCTATACTTGCCCTAGGAAATACCTTAGCAAACAAGCTTGAGGTATTCCTTTTCTATCTAGTGGATGTGAAACAGTAAGTTAACATCTGTATAATTTAGCAGGCACAGTGAATCGAAATCTGACAATGTCATGCTGTGGCTGTTGCTCTCAATCTTTCATTCTAGATATTAATATAGTTTATTAATTTTAAATTCCATGGTAGCCAAAAACTCATTATTTATATAGTTTTCTATTATATGTAACTTCAAATCCATAAAATTACACAAACAGAATCATAATACTCTATTCTTAGTTGTAGGTATTACTAAGGAAACAACAAATGCATTTGGTCTCTTTTGAATTCCATGGTGCAAGTCATTAAGTGGCATTAAGCCAGTAAATCTGAAGAGGAGGTGGACTTGATTCATGTTTTAACATATAATCATTAATGTATTTGTCAATAAATTTTAAAAGGGCCTATCTAATATTTCTGTTCTTTTTCTCAGTCCATTCACAAAAGAACATGGAAGATGAGATAAGATATATTAATTTTAAAATTAATTTCAATAATAAAACAGCAAGAATAAATGAGAAATTTATGTAAAAATGGTGCTTATTACTGGAAGCCTAACATTATATTTGTTACATATTTCCAGTACAATAAAAGGGTTATTCAAGAGATCTTTTTCTTTAAGGTTTTCTTCATAATCTTACACCAGGTGATCATCCAAGACATCCCCCCCAACACTGCATCATAACTGACAGCAGAACATGAAATGCTTTAGAAATGTATGTATAGAATAGTCTTCTGTTGAGCCAAAATATCATTTTAATTTTGCTTGGAGGGTCTGGTTTATTTTCTTGCATGTTTTTTTGTAACTCTACTTATTCACTTTCTTACTACTTTGAATTAACAAGACATAAATTCAGCACAGCCCTATAAATCTCTTTATGAGAGCAAAGGCACTTATTCCTTCATTTTTACTATCCAGTTTCCTGTGGCAATATCTAATAAACTTGCATTACTTAGGATATTTTCTACCTCCACTTCTGCTTTGTACATTCAGAACCAGTTTCTTTGTCACCCCTCCCCCACTCCAACTTTTTTTGGAACAAACAAAAAATCAACCAAAATAATGACATTTATCAACAAGAATGATTATCTTGGGAACAAACACAACTGCATTTACCAATAAAAGATTAGAACGTGTACTTGTATTTTAATGTCTATAAACATTTCAAGTTTTCCATTAGAATAACTTTTAACTAATTAATTACATGCTTACACAATGCACTTAAACATTTTCAATCACTTAGAAAGTTATGTTTCAAATGTAGTCAATTATTATAATCAAATCACCAGACCATCGAGAATATAAATAATTCACTTATACCAAAGACTACTTTTGATCTCTAAAGTATCTTAAATGAGACCACAATTATATTTGAGAAAGGACATCCTTTCATACAAAAAGTATGTACACCTCACTGTTTCCCTCATTTTAAACTGTGCATGTACACTTGCATAAATTGTATCTAGAGAACCAGATATTCAGTCTCCCACTAATTAACAATACCCATATATATATATATATGTACTAAAAATACCAGTCTCAAAGAAAGCTTTACCAAATGTACCATCATCAAATATAAGGGAATGGCCTTTTAAACTTCTCAAAATTACTGATAATTTAAATATCAGGGATTATGTTATATAATAAAATAAAGTATAAATCAAAAAGCTGTAATCTGAATGGCTGCAGAATGAAAATACAAATCCCAAAAGTAAGGTTAGCAGGTTACCCTCTGGGTAAGGCTGATAACATTAATTACAGAGTAATTTGATTAATGCTGAATTTGCAGTGTTCTTACTTTGCATAAACTCTGTACTTTGTTAGAGATTGTGCAAAGTTGAGTTTCAAAGAGTAACCTTCTCTTTAAGATCATATTCTCAATAATTTTTACTTGGTTTTATTAACTCTTTATTTGCCTTAATAATAGGTCAGTGCTACTGCAGAAAGCAGAGATATTTATAATTTCAAGTCAACTTTGTTAAAATATTTTCAGAGGAATAGTTCAATAACTTCTGTAGGATTAAAACTGAAGAGTTTATTTTTGAAGCCACATTTAAAAAACATTAGTCAAATAAAGAAAGAATTACTATAAGGTGCTGTCTTTCCCATATAAAGATCATAGGACTGAAAGAGGTGTGATAGATTTGAAATGAGACTACTATTCTAGGGAATAGACCTCACTAAGGTATACATGGACCCCATAGGGAGGATCCACAAGGCAGTTATTCTAACATTACTCTAAACACTGAGTCAGATTTGTACCAGATAAGCCTATCACTCTAAATTGGAGTCTACATGTTATGGCAAAGACCTCCCATGATCTAAGTAACATTTGAAGATTTAATAAGGCAACTTTGTCATCTCGACAGACTCAAGAGTTACTGAATCTAATTGATATTAAAGCTGACAATTTTGTCACAGATTCATTTTTTCATACTGAATTATTTTTAATAATTTAAACTTCTTTAGAAGTACAGTGTTATTCCAATATTAAGCATGGAGTTAGTAGTACTTTATTATCTACCATATGAGGTAGTTTAATAGTATATAAAACTGCATCGTACCCAATTAGTAGTCAATTTCAAGTTTCCTGAAAATTTTACAGACATATTATCAACTTTGGTCATATAACTCACGATTGAAAATACATATTGCATCCTTAAATTAATGATTATCTTTTCTTCATCGATCAAATTAATCAAAACAAAACAAATACCTTACCATTTCTACCTAGTTATGAAATTAAAAAAAAAAAAAGGTTCCTTTGTGAAGGCACTTCTTTATCCAATTATCCATTGTACATCACTCTCTGGCCCTCCCCTCACAAAGTCTCTAGCCATTACATGATGCATTTGTTTACATTTTAAATCACTGCCAATACCCTTCAAACCTGCTCTCCATCTTTACTCCTCTAGATAGCAACCCAAAATAAAAGTCCAGAAGTCAACCCAGATTCCTTCCTCTTTGCACCCCTCACATCCAGTTGTTCAGTAACTCTAGCTATTTCCTCATACTAATATCCCTCATGTAGCTTTTTTCACCTCTCCCACTAAGTACGTCTTACTTCCAGACTTCATTTTTTCTTATTCTTGTTTGATTTTCTCTTAATTCTTTCTGCATACTCTTGACTTAATGATATTTCTAAAATAGATCTTTTTTCTTCAGTAACATTACATAGCTCCTTCAAGGATTCCTTGTAGTCTTAGGATAAAACCCATGTTTTAGCATCGCATACAATGATTGTGCCTACTCCTCAGCCTCCCTGTCACTCCTCTATTTTGTACACATCTCCATTGTTTTCTCATGCTGTGTTTTGCTTTCCACTGCCACAAATGTCCATCTCATCTTTACTCATGAGCTTCTAATTAATTCTGCTAGAGATAAGCTTTGCCAAACTTTCCCAAACTCCTTCCCTGGTCCTCAGTCATAATAGGTGTACTTCTAACATGACATTGATCACAGTCTATTATAACAGTCTGTGATATATCCCCACTGCCATAGCTGACTGAGCATCCTGAAGGCTAGTATTGTGACTTTAACATCTATCCTAATGACAACTATAATTTTCAACAGTGAATAATTAATATTTGTTTAATGAATCATTAAATAAATGAACCCTATTCATTTGTCAATAATTATACTATGAGTCCAGCAGTTATCTCATTCAGTTCCAGAATTCTTTGGCAGATCTCTCAGACTAGCTTCATTCATCAAAGCACAGAGAATATTGTGGTATAACTACATTCCAATTGTATATTGAACATATGAGATAAAATCACTTTATAATAATTTGGAAAAGTGGTTCACATATGTATATAAGGATTTTGTTATTTACTATTTAGATACAGTTGGGGAGAACCAGATTGAATTCATTTATGTGGTTAGAATTCTGGTTCTATCACATATTAGCTGTATTAACCTCTTTATGCTACTTCTTTCTCATTTTTAAAACATGAAAAATAATAATACATAAAAAAACTGTGAAAACTAAGTGATGAAATGCATGTGAACAACAGCACAGTGTCTAGCATACAGAAAGCATTTAATATATATTAACTATTTGTTTACTTATAAACATAATTTAAACCTGAGAAATATTTGCATCCATGACTTAAGATTTTTAAAAATTAAAAAAAAGAAAATATTTATTTTTAATTGACATGTATTACTTTGAGAACATATTGAAATGAAATAGGTCTACTTTCTCAATGGTTTGAAAGAATTCACTTTTATTGCATTATTCTCTTTCCAACACTTTGGCATTATGTAGCCTTAACCCTGTATCACTTCCTAAAATCTCAGAAGGCTTATTGTTACTAAATTTTTCAAAGTAAAATTTTAAGTGTTTTCTGTTGGGTTTTTTCAACCACATATTTATTAGGACATATTTAATGAGGAAATTAACTATGACTCTCAATATAAATAATCAACATTTCTTAGGGAAAATGTATTTGTTTTCTTTTCAAAGCTATATCATGTGTTTACACTGACCAGTTGTTATAGTTAAGTATAGTTAAATTAGTTAAGTTATAAGTATAAATAAGTACATGCAAATATATGTATGTCACAGAGAATTTTTTTAACTATTTTCTTATATTGAAGTCATAGTAATGAAAGATAAAAGAATAAAAATATTCTACATACATTAAGGTCAGGCAGTAAATCTTTAAATTCAAATTTAGCTATTCCCAAAGAGAAATTGTTGAAGTATTGCTTTTTTAAAACCCATCCCTAGGTGTTAGAATTAAATAGACTCACATTAATTTTTACATGTACAACTATTGTATTGAAGCATTCCATTTCAAGTCCTGACAATTATTTCCCTGTTGATTCTAAATCAGGAAATAGATGCCAGTAAGCTGAACTATTGTTATGCGTACAGCTGCAGCTGCACCATCTCAGAAATAGCTGTGAAAAAGAAAAAAAAAAAAAAAAAGAAAGAAAAAGAAAAAGAAAAAATGAAAAACACTGTAGAATGGTTTCAAAAGGTATGGAAGTCATCTTAGATTTCTAAGAAATCTCAGTCAAACCATTTGCACCTGGGTTCCCATGAGGTACATTTTCTTTTAGATGACAATAACATAGTTGGGAAATTTCTTTATCATGGGTATACAGAAGCATGTTACAGCTTTTTGTTTTTTTTTGTTGCTATTTCTATCTTTTGTTGTCTTTGGAGATAGGGAAAAAAAAGTCACTCATGCCTTTTATTTGTTTTCTTGTTTGTTTCTGGCTCTAAGTTTAAAATGCATGTGTGTGTATATGTGTGTATATTTTATAAAAATCGTTGTTGTAGAATCTATACCTTAATGGGTAGTAGATAAAATATGAAGGCTTAAGCATGTTAGATATAAGGAAAGAAATTACCAAGACAGAGACATAGGTCATTCCTGACCTCATTCTCCCTCAAGAGCTGAACTAACATCTGTTCAAGAACAAACACCATCCTAGAATATGGGGGTGAGGCTGAAGCATCACCTGCACTTCAGAGACCAAGACAGACTACATTAGAAGAGCAAGGGCAGCAACTACACATTGATTGCATTGTCCCTCCCCCAGGACAGCACAGCACCATGCAAAGAGGTCTTCCCTGAGCCTCTGCTCCTCCAGTTGGAAAAGAAAACTCAGATTACTTTGTGGGAGACACTATTCTAAATTCCTACCATTGGGACTGCAAAATAATCTGAGGTGCTCAGCCACTGGGAATGTAATTGTGATGGAGAGTGGGGCGGGGCTTGCTAAACCACCACTTGAATCTTAACAGACAGAATTCATATCTGTAGTGTCCAAATAGTATTCCCAACCAGCATCTTTGCTTATCTGCAAAACCAAATTGCGAGACTCTAACCAAGTTACTTGGCAGGGTGTGGATCTGCTTGATTCAGATCCTCAAGCAAAAAATTTTGGTGGCTTTAGAGCCCGGTTTGCTCACCCAGGAAAGAAGCTGAATCACATCAGCTGTGGAGGGTGCCTTCCAGCCTCATATGAGCAGAAGGGCTGGTGATAACTTCTGGAAGATATGCAGGCCAGTAGTACTCAAGCTGAGAGGCCGGCAGAGTTGACTGCCTCCAAAGCAAAGCTAATGCCAGATTTGAAGGCTTCCTTTGCTATGCACAGGCAGGGAGTTAATATATAAGGAAGGATGAGGGTAGCTTCCAGCCTTTCCCAATCAGAAAGCCTGTTTGGGAAATCACAAGTAACCTAGAGCAGCTGCTCCCCTTCCTACCTAGGCAAAGGGGCAGAAACATAGCCCCATATGCTGTAGAAAATGTCTTCCAGTCCCATCTGACTAGAAGAAGAACTGGCAAAAATGCTTGAAAACTGAGTGGTATTTGAGCTGACAGAAGGGCAGTATTTGAGCTGACAGAAGGGCAGACAGAGCTGACAGTCTGCACAGCAAAGATAGTGGTCCCGTTCAGCCATGGACCTTAGAGTGTAGGCTGGCCTCAGTTAAGACAACAAAGAGTTTTACTGGTTTTAGAGCTGCTTCTCCCACTGCACCTGGGCAGGGGCTCTAATTCATAGCACATTCGTTATTGGATACAGTCTTCAGGTTATCCAGTCAGGGAAGCTAACTAGAATATATGGGAACTGCATAGCACATTCACCAGCCTTACGTACAGTGGCATTTGAACAGAGAACACAGTCCCATCTGTAGAGCAAAGCTGGTGGTCTCACCTAACCAGGGAATTCAGTGCATACACAGGCTTAATTTGGGCCCCAAACAATAAGTTATATAGGTACTGGGCCCTGGCCTGCTGCCTTGTCAGAGCTGGAAAGCTAATTTATAGGCCCATCTACTAGTGAATATTGTGCCCAGTCTCAACTATCTAGTAATCCTGACTAGAGAATTCAGGCATCTGTGGGGCCCATCCTACAGTTTCATTTGATTGGGCAGCCCTATCTAACTGTTCATAGGTAGTGGCACCCCACCACTGTCATCAGAGCACAAATAGTTCCCTCATCCAAAAAAATAGACCTTAATAGCAGGTACCACTTTTCTAAGGACATTACCAGGAGATAGACCCAGAAACCCAAACTGAGCTGACAGGTGAAGAAATGTCTCCACCAAAGCAAATGCATAAAGTCTGGAAGAGGAGTCCTATTACTCAAATGTGCAGATACCCTCATAAGAATCAAAGATCATGAAAAAGCAGGTAAATATGACACCCCCAATGGAAATCAATAAAAATCCAATAACTGATCCTAAAGAAATGGAGATCTATGAATGCTCAAATAACACAGAATAATCTTCTTAAGGAAGTTTAGTGAATGGCAAGAAAATACTGACAAACAACTAAACAAAAATAGAACAATACATAAACAAATCAAGATGTCTGACAAAGAAATAGCAACCATGAACCTGCCCCCCAAAAAGACACAGGAATCTTAGAGTTGAAAAATATAGTAACTTAACTGAAGAAGTAAAGAGTTTCAAAAGTACACTCAACCATACAGAAGAAACAATCAGAAATCTGGAGGACAAAACATTGGAAATTATCCAGAGAAACAAGGCCAAGAGAGAATGGGATGACATATTCAAAATATTGAAACAAAATAAATTCTAAGCAAGAATTCTATACCCAGCAAAGGTGTTCTTCAGAAACAAATGAGGGATAAAGACTTTCTGAAGACACAAAAGCTGAAGGAGTTAATTAGATCAGACCTGTCTTACAAGAAATTCTACAGAGGATTGAGTGGAAGTAAAATAATACTAATTAACATCAATGAAAATACAAAAAAGGTAGCATAAATCTCACTGCTAATTGTAAATGTATAGTCATAGATTATGCAATATGGAATAATGGCTGCATAAATAACTCTATTTTAAAGGTTTTTTTAATATAGCAAAATAACCATAAATAAAATTACCTGTTTTGAGTGTGTGTGTGTGTGTGTATAAAACAAACATGTAAAATGTAACAACAATAATTTAAAATGGGATGGGGGGAGAAGTAAAAGCGTAAAGCATACACATCTATTGAGGTTAAATTGTTATCAGTTTAAAATAGGGTATTGTAATTTTAAGATATTTTATGTAATACTCATAACTACAAGGGAAACTTGTAACTAATTACACACCAAAACACCATAATTAAATCAAAGCATACTGACACCAAAAGACATCAGCATCTGTACCTGCATGTGTATACACACACACACACACACACACACACACACACCTGCATGCACGACAGCAGGATAAGAAACAATGAATGATGGATCTACAAATGAGCAGAATACAATCAGCAAAATGGCAATAATAAGCCCTTACCTATCAATAATAACTTTCGACATAAACATTAAATTGTCTAATCAAAGGACCTAGAACAGCTAAATGAATAAAAAACAAGACCCAACAATATGCTGTTTAGAAACACACATTAGCCTTAAAGATACACATACACTGTGAATAAAATGCAAAAAGACATTTCAAGCAAACGGTAACCCAACAAAAACAACAACAACAAAAGGCAGAGGCTGCTATACTTATATCAGACAATATAGACTTTAAACTAAAAATGTTAAAAAGAGACAAAGAAGGTCCTTATATAATTATAAGGTTAATACATCAAAAAGATATAGCAACTTACTTATGCACCCAACATTGGAACACCTAAATATACAAAGCAAAACCTAACAGAATTAAAAGGAGAAATAAACAGTATACAGTAATAGTTGGAGATTTTAATACTCCTCTTTCAATAATGGATGGATCATCCAGAGAGAGAATCAATCTTAAAAACAGAGAATCTTAACAATGCTGTAGAACAAATGAACCTAATACATATATACAACATTCTATACAACAATAGCAGAATATATATCCTCCTCAAGCACACATGGAACATTTTCTAGGACAGACCACATGTTAAGCACCAAAATAAGTCTTAGCAAATTCAAGAAGATTAAAATCATACCAGGTATCTTCTCTATCCACAAATTCATATAATCAATTAAAAGAGGAAAACTGGAAAATTCATAAACACATGGAAACCAAACAATATTCTCTTGAACAACCTATGGGTCAAGAAAGAAATTAAAGGGAAAATAAAAAAGTTTCCTAAGTCAAACAAAAATGGAAATACAACATACCAGAGTGTGGGATGAAGAGAAAGCAGATCTAAGAGGAAGGTTCACAGTAATAAACATCTACATTAAGAAGGAACAGAGATCCCAAATAAACAATCTAACTATACCTTAAGGAACTAGAAAAAGAAAAAAAAAGTCAAACCCAAAGTAAGCAAAGAAAAAAAATAAAGTTTAGAGTAAAAATAAATAAAATAGAGAACAGAAAAACAGAACAAAACAATAGGAAAGATTAACTAAACTAGAATTGGTTCTTTGAAAAGATAAACAGTGCAAACCCTTAGCTAGACTAACTAAAGAAAAAAGAGAAAGGACCCAAATCAACAAAATTATAAATAAAAAGGAGACATTATAACTGATACCACAGAAATTCCAAGGGTCTTAAGAGGCTACTATGAAAACTTTCCCCAAGAAAATGGACATGGATGGAACTGGAGGGTATTATGCTAAGTGAAATTAGTCAATCAGAGAAAGACAAAAATCATATGACTTCACTCATATCAGGACTTTATGAGACAAAACAGATGAACATAAGGGAAGGGAAACAAAAATAATATAAAAACAGGGAAGGGGACAAAACAGAAGAGACTCATAAATATGGAGAACAAACTGAGGGTTACTGGAGGGGTTGTGGGAGGGGAGATGGGCTAAATGGGTAAGGGGAACTAAGGAATCTACTCCTGAAATCATTGTTGCACTATATGCTAACTAATTTGGATGTAAATTTTTAAAAATAAAATATAAAATTAAAAAAAATAGAATAAATTTTTAAAAAGTCTTCGAAACATGTAACATCAAAACTGAACTAGAAAGAAATAGAAAATCTAGACAAATTACTAGGAGGATTGAATCAGTAATCAAAAACCTCCCAATGAAAAAAAGCCTAGACACTTTCATTGATGAAACTTTATCAAATATTTAAAGAATTACCAATCCTTCTCAAACTGTTCCAAAATCAAAGAAGAGGAACACTCCCAAACTCATTTTACAAGGCCAGTATTATCTTGATACCAAAACCAGAAAAGGACACTACTAGTAAAGAAAACTATAGACCAATATCCCTGATGAAATTAGATGCAAAAATTCTCATATTAGTAGGGGTACTTGAGTGGCTCAGTTGGGGTTATGTGTCTGACTCTTGATCTCAGCTCGGGTCATGATCTCATGGTTCGTGAGTATAAGCCCCACATTAGGCTCTGTGCTCACAGTGCCGCCCTGCTTGGGATTCTCTCTCCCTCTCTCTCTCTGCTCCTCCCCCACTCATGCTCTCCTCTTTCAAAATAAATAAAACACATTAAAAAATTTTTTTTATCATATTAGCAAACCAAATTCAGCAGCATATTAAAAGGAGTATTCACTAAGATCAAGTAGAATTTACCCCAGGGATGCAAGGATAATTCAACAGACATAAGTCAATCAATGTGGTATATATCACATGAATAGAATGAAAAACAAAATCATATGATCATCTTACAAGCACAGAAAACTCATTCAATAAAATTCAACATCCATTCATGTAAAAACTCTTAACAAATTAGGGACTAATAAAGTCCCTTTATTACCCCTTTATTACCTCCTTGTTTGTTCTTCTTCTTAGATTTCTTTGGTTATTTGGAGTCTTTTATGGTTCTATATAAATTTTAAGAGTGTTTTTTCTACTGTAAAAAAATGCCCTTGGAATAAAGGCCATATATGACAAGCCCACAGCTAACAACATACTGAATGATAAAACAAACAAAAAAACCCTAAAACCTAAAAGCTTCCCTCTAAGATCAGGAACAAAACAAGGCTCCCCATTCTCACCACTCCTCTTCAACATATTACTGAAAGTCCTAGCTAACACAATTAGGCAAAATAAAGGGGAAAAAAGGATCAGAATTAGAAAGGAAGAAGTAAAATGGTCTCTATTTGCAGGTGACATGATTTTATATATATAGAAAGTCCTAAGGAATCAAAAATCTGTTAGATCTAATCAATGAAATCAGTGAAGTTTCAAGATACAAAATCAATACACCAAAATCAGTAGCTTTTTATATACTAACAATAAAATTTATGAAAAATAAAGAAACTGATCCCGTATATAATAGCATCTAGAACAATAAAATACCTAGGAATAAATTTAACTGAAGAGGTAAAAATCTCTACACTGAAAATTGCAAGACATTGATAAAAGAAGGAAAAGAAAACACAAATAATGAAAAGGTATCCTCTGTTCACAAATTGAAAGAATTAATACTGTTAAGGTGTCAATACTACCAAAAGTCATCTATAGAATTAGTTCAATTTCTATCAAGATTCTAATGGCAGGGGCTCAGGTCATGATCTCAGGGTTCGTGAGACTGAGTTCCATGTGGGCTCTGCACTGACAGTACAGAGCCTACTTGGCCTATCTCTCTGTCTCTGTTTCTCTCGCTCACTCTCTGCTCCTCCCCTGTTCATACTTTCTCTCTCTCTCAAAATAAATCAATAATTTAAGGAAAAGATTCCAAGGGCATTTTTTTTTTCAACGTTTTTTATTTATTTTTGGGACAGACAGAGACAGAGCATGAACGGGGGAGGGGCAGAGAGAGAGGGAGACACAGAATCGGAAACAGGCTCCAGGCTCCGAGCCATCAGCCCAGAGCCTGACGCGGGGCTCGAACTCACGGACCGCGAGATCGTGACCTGGCTGAAGTCGGACGCTTAACCGACTGCGCCACCCAGGCGCCCCAGGGCATTTTTTTACAGTAGAAAAAACACTCTTAAAATTTATATAGAACCATAAAAGACTCCAAATAACCAAAGAAATCTAAGAAGAAGAACAAACAAGGAGGTATATATTTTTGTATACTATAAAACTATATGTCAGTATGGTACTGACATAACGGAAAAATAGACAAACAAAATTAATAGCCCAGAAATAAACTCAAGCATATACAGCCAACTAATATTTGACAAGGTATCCAAGAACATTTAATAAATGATGCTGGAAAAATCATTGATTATACAACAATGAAATTGCATACACATCTTACACTACTCTCAAAAAAATTAACTTGAAACTGAAGAAAGACTTAAATATAAAACTTGATATCACGAAACTTCTAAAAGAAAACAGGAGCAAAGTTCCTTGACATGGGTCTTAATAATGATTTTTTTTTGATCTGACACTAAAAGCACAAGCAGCAAAATAAATAAGTGGGACCACACCAAACTAAAACACTTCTGCACAGCAAAAGAAACCATCAACAAAGTGAAAGACATCTACAGAATGGGAAAGTATTTGCAAACCATGTATCTGATAAGGAGTTATTATTCAAAACATATAAAGAACTCATTCAATTCAATAGCAAAAAAGACAAATGACCCAATTAAAAATGGGTAAAGGACTTAAATAGACATTTCTCCAAAGAAGATATACAAAAGGCCATCAGGTACATGAAAAGATGCTCAACATCACTAGTCATTAGGGAAATGCAAATTATAACCACAATGAGCTATTACTGCATGCCTATTAAAATGGCCATCATCAAAAAGACAAAGGATAACAAATGCTGGCACTGATATGAACAAAAGGAAACCCTTGTGCACTGTTGGTGGGATTGTAAATTGGTAGAGCCAGAAGAGAAAACAAAATGGAAAATCTTCAAAAAATAAAAAATAGAATTATAATATGATCTAGCAATTCCACTTCTGGAAGTATATCCAAAGGCAATGAAAACACTAACTCAAAAAAATATCTGTGCTTCCATGTTCAGAGCAGTATTATTTACAATAGCCAAGACATAGAATATTTTCCAGCCATAAAAAACAAACAAAAAAATGAGGAAACCCTACCATTTGCAACAATATGAATGAACCTTGAAGGCATTGTACTAAGTGATATAAATCAGAGAGAGAAAGACAAGATAAATACTTCATGATCTCAAATCTAAAACAAACTCACAGAAAAAGATACCAAGTTCATACTTGTAGTTGCCAGAGACACGGGGTAGGGAGAGGGGTAATTAGAGGAAGACAGTCAAAAGGCATAAACTTCCAATTATAAGATAAATAAGTATTAGGGATGTAATATACCACATGATGACTATAGCTAACACTGCCGTATGATACACAGGAAAGTTGCTAGAGTAAATCCTGAGTTATCACAAGGAAACTTTTTTTGTTTTCCATCTTGCTTGTTTCCTTCTTTCCTTTCTTTCCTTTCCCTCCTTTCCTTTCCTTCCTTCCCTTCCTTTCCTTCCCTTCCTCCCTTTCTTTCTTTTCTTTCTTTTTCTCTTTCTTTCTTTCTTTCTTTCTTTCCATTACTTTTCTTTTCCTTTCCTTTTCTTTTCTCTCTTCTTTTCTTTCAATTGTATCTATATGAGAAGATGGATGCTAACTGAACCTACTGTGCTAATCATTTCACAATATATAAATCACACCATCATATTCTATGTCTTATACAGTGATGCATGTTCATTTTCTCAATAAAACTGGAAAAGAGAGGGGCGCCTGGGTGGCGCAGTCGTTAAGCGTCCGACTTCAGCCAGGTCACGATCTCGCGGTCTGTGAGTTCGAGCCCGTGTCAGGCTCTGGGCTGATGGCTCGGAGCCTGGAGCCTGTTTCCGATTCTGTGTCTCCCTCTCTCTCTGCCCCTCCCCCGTTCATGCTCTGTCTCTCTCTGTCCCCAAAATAAATAAAAAACGTTGAAAAAAAAATTAAAAAAAAAAAAACTGGAAAAGAGAATCAGCCTATAAAAATGCTTTTATAAATAAACAAGAGCAAATCTATTTTAGTGAACAGATTTAAATTGATGTTTCCAGATTTATAAGATTTAATACCTAATTCTTTTCATTATTTGTTTTAGATGAATAGGGCTGAGAAAATTTGAATTCATATGGATAAAAATGTAATAGGTGGCCTTGCACAATTTGACATATCAGACACATACAGTCAGAATGTAGAAAATGGTGTTTGTAGACAGTTATAAGCACTTCGTGAATTCACAAAAAGACAAAACTCATAGTGTCTTTAAGGAGTTCTCAATATCTTCACAACATGGAAACCATAAAATAATAAAAATGATGCTAAAAGGAGATAACATACTTGTTTTCTAAATATTGCAATCTATTTAATTCTGGCTAATCCAACTCTTCAAGGGAAAGTAGTGGCAACTGGAGGTTCTGAAATCGTTTATGAATATAAAAATAGACTTATGAGATCTTAATATCTTAACTATAGTAAAGATTTCTTATTATATATCTCAGAAATACATTTGGCAGACAAGCACTTGTAGGAAAGAAGGCCTGAAAGTCAATGTGTAAGTAAATTAAAAGTGAGTAAAAGATTTGTAATTAATGTTTTATAAAGAGGAATCATAAAGAAGTAGAAAATTCAGCTTGGGTTAAGTATTGAGAGTTCCAAGTTCCTTTTTCAAGAAAAGAGTTTGGGGAACAGTAGGTGAAAGTTCTAATCTTAGCACTGTCACTACTTTCTCATCTATCATCTTCTTTTCTCATATGCAAAATGAGGGGATTCATGTAAACTTTCTTCTGTCTATAGTTCCCTCACTAACCTGCTGTATAGAACAGCACATCCTTTGACTTGTCCTACACCAGTGGTAAAGTGGTGGGTAGTGGGTAAAACCCACTAATTTTACATAGATCTTAATGGGGTCTGTGGATTTTCTGGAGTCAGCATCGTTGTTTTGTGAATCTCACAAAAATTAGCTGTAGGTAAGGCGCTGTTGATAGAAGACATCACACTTACAATAAAAATCTGAAAACCATCACTTCCTTATGAGTTACTGGTAGATATCCTCCCTAACTGTCATACACCAAACATTCTGCTTGTTTCTTTGTTAACCCCTAATTAGTTGAGACAGAGCCTTCATCTGAGTGAAATAGAAACTAAATTTTCACTGCCTCAGTAAAGTGGTTGGAAATTCCTGTCCTAAAAATAATTGTCTTTCTTTTTTTAAAGTTTATTTTATTTTTGAGAGAGAGAGAGAGAGAGAGAGAGAGAGAGAGAGAGAGTGCATGGGCGGGGTAGGGGCAGAGAGACAGGGGAATAGAGGATCAGAAACAGTCTCCGTGCTGATAGGAGTGAGCCTGATGCAGGGCTTGAATCCACCAACCAAGAGATAATGTGACCTGAGTCAAAGTTGGATGCTCAATGGAGTGAACCACCCAGGTGTCCCCTAAACATAATTTTCTTAAGTTTAAATGGGTCTTGAATTATATTTCATAAAACCTGAAAATTATAATGCTGAAATCATTTTTATAAAATGATTTTCTTAACAGTTATATGGTTATTACTTGTGCACTAGAATCTTGACTAAAAAACTGGGGAAATGCCTTAGCTTATACATCTATAGATACTTAAAACAGAAGGAAATTTTTAGTTTAACATTTTATGTCAAAAACAAAACATTCTCATTCAGGAACAAGAACATCATGCATTCATCCTGTTATTTGCAGAGCATTTTAAATTACTACTGAAAAAAATAAATAATAAAGCCTGACATTTTCAGTAAATAAGTTCACACAATGAATTTTTCTCTATTTCTTTCAACTTGCTCAAAAGTGTTGGATGCCTGCTTTCATTTCACACACATACGCACACACACACACACACACAACTGTAGCTTTAACTGTATACTGTATGCATTTTCTTTTTTATTTTCTTTTCTTTTCCTTTTTTTAAAGCACATTTTCTTTAAATGTTAGCCTCTTTTGGCATTCTTTACCCTTGAAAATGGACAAGGCATTATATATATAATTATATATAGTTTAAAGTTTTTATTATTTATTTATTTTGAGAGAGCGAGCGAGCACAAGTGGGGGAGGGGCAGGGAGAGTGGAAGAGAGAGAATCCCAAGCAGGGTCCACATTGTCAGTGCAGAGCCTGAAGTGGGGCTTGAACTCATGAACCATGAGATCATGACCCTAGCCAAAATCAAGAGTCGGACACTTAACCTACTAAACCACCTGGGGACTCCACATGAAAAATATATTTAGAGACAAGTCCTCCTATTCCACCTTACTGCAATACTCCCAATGTAATATCTTTTGTCTTCTTTCAGCAAGGGCAGTACTGCTATAACATTCCATAGCCAATTTTATGGCTGCCACACTGATGTTTCAGATTTGAGAAATGAGGCCATTCAACATTAAGAAAATATCCATTCCATTTAAAAAATGAGTCACAGACCTTAACAGATACCTCACTAAAGAAGATATACACATAACAAACATACAAAAAGATGTTCCACATCACATGTCACTAGGGAAATGAAAATTAAAACAGCAATGAGATACCATTATATACCTATTAGAATGGCCACAATCTAGAACACTGATATCACCAGATGCTAGTAAGGTTGTGGAGAAACAGGAACCCATACAATGTTGTTGGGAATAGAAAACCTTACAGGTACTTTAAAAGACTGTTTGACAGCTTCTTACAAAACCAATATACTCTTACCATATGATCCAGCAATTAGGTTCCTTGGTATTTACCCAAAGGAGTCGTAAAATTCTATCTACACAAAAACCTTCACATGGCTATTTGTTGCTATTGTATTCATAAGTGCCAAACCTTAGCAGCAACCAAGATGTCCTCCAGTAGATAAATGGATAAATTAGGATATACCTAGACAATGGAATATTATTCAATTCAAACAAAGAGGTATCAAGCCATGAAAAGACACGGAGGAATCTTAAGGCATATTACTAAAGAAGACAATATGAAAAATCTATATAATTCCAACAATATGCCATTATGGAAAAGGCAAAATTATGGAGACAGTAAAAAAAATCAGTGATCACTTGGGGTTGATGTGGAAAAGATAAATAGGCAAAGCATAGAGGATTTTCACAGCAGTTAAAATATTCTGTATGATATTATAATGACAGATACATGTCATTAAACATTTGCGCAAGTCCATAAAATGTACAACACCATGAGTGAACTGTAATATCAACATGAACTTGGGGTGATTATGATTCATTAAAATAGATTAATCCTTGGTAAAAGTATACCATTCTGGTGAATGGATGTGGATAATGGGGGAGTCTATGCATGTACGGGCACTTGAGGTATATGGGAAATCTTGTATTTCCCTCTCAATTTAGTTGTAAACCTAAAACTTCTCTTAAAAAAAAGTCTTAAAAAAACCCATAATTTTACCTCATTTATAAACTAAGTGTTGAATAATTTCTTAATCTAGTATTTTTTTTTCTGGAATTAAATTTTCTATACCATCTTTGTAGCATTTTCTTCAGTCTCCAGTTTCATGATACTTTTATCCCAGAGAAAGTAGAGTTTGGGGCTAAAATGTGTAACATGGCACTCATTTTCCACATAGTATATACCTTTTTTTTCACTGTTACTTACCAATTCTACACACATTTGAAGGGAGAAAACAAGGAATTAAATTCAGATTGAGAGAATGTCAAAGTAAGTATTCAAATAATTCTATACATCTCAAATCCAAAGGTCTTTTCCATTTGGCTACACTCATTCCCTTTTCAACTGCCTGCAATGTAATTGGCTTTTAGTAAGAATGGTGCTGTGTATAAAGAACCATCAATGCTTTTCTCAATGCTCAAAAAAAAATTTTTTTTTTAACTTTCTACTATTGAGTTCACCAAAGACATTTCCGTATCTTGAGAAGGTCCTCTATAATGATTACCTTTTTGCTTTCTGGGCCACAACGGTGTGGCAAAAGGCAGTTTGTCCACACCTAGACAGAGTAGAGTTATTATTGATTCCAGCCTTTCCCTTACCATATCCCTCAGATCCATTCCTAAGCATAAAAGGAGCTTTTCAAAAGAAAAAAAAAAATGCTACAAGATGAATCACATTTGGAAAATATTGGGCTAAATGAAGAAAAAAAAATTCTTTATAGCAGTACTGTTCAATGCCTGCATATGCTAATGAACATTATGATTCTCCTAATGGAGGACATAGTATCTTTTCTCAAGCTTATCTGCTATGGGAATATGACTTAGTTGAATACCTGATAATATTGTTTGGTAAGTCCAGTTTGAGAGACATAGCCTTAGCTTGTTATCAACTATTTATACATTAGTGTAAAGGAGGAATAGGAGAGTAGAGCTTGATAAGAGTAAAATTTACTTGGTGTCAATGAGCTTCCAAATATAAATACTAGTTTTGGAGCCAATTTTACTTAGAGCTAATTCTGGAGCAGGCATCAGGCATCACAGATGTAGCTGAGGGGAGGGGAGTAGAAGGGAACAGATTCTCTGTTTTTTGCATGTGTATGCTGACAGTGTAAGTGCAATTGTCTACTTTCACCACAAGATTATAACAGATACATAAATACTCTTGTGAGCATAGCCTGGAATGCAAAGGCAGAGTAATAGGTACCTTTAGTGCAACAAGACAGCAAACAATCAGGTAATAGAATAATCTTACTTAACTGTACTAATAGGCTACTTTAAAAATAATTTTTAAAAAAAGGAAACATAACAACCTAGATCTAGTTGAGCGATTTCTTATTGAACCAATTTGTTTTTAACATCAAAGTCATTTGCAAAATCACTCCCTCTTAGGAAGTTAGAAAGCACCTTGAAGAAGTGCTTAATTATCCCATTAATACATATATACTTAGTTTCTTAGTTTGTTAATAAAGAAATATAATACTTTGTTAGTAAAGAGATGTAATAATACTGCAGTTTATATGCTCTCTATCCCCAATTATGTGGTAAATTTAAGGTTAAAGTGAGGCCTACTTGGTTATTTTTTTTTTTTAACTTTTTCATTGATACATTGCTTTTTACAATTTGGGCATGTAACACATTTGATCAACCTGATGATCAGGTGGATAAGACAGATCATTCTCTCCCACTAGGATTTAATGTACGGGATCATACTAAAAGGAAGAGTTCAGGTGTCTTTTTAAGTACTTATTTTAATGTCTGGTTTCATTAAATCCTAAAGTTAATCAAAAGATTACTTTTATTTTGTTTTTCAGGAGAATCACTCATTGCCTATTCCCATTGACATCTTATTTTCTAAATAAATGCTCCAATATGAAAAATCGAGGAGTGATAAAGTGTCTCCTCACACACAGAACAAGAGATTTTACCACTGATAGGGTGAGCTATTAAAAATGTTCTTTATATTGTTTTTCTATTAAGAGTCTTATAATAATTAGATGTAAATTTTCTTTGTAACATCATAGCAGATCCCAGAATTATCTCAAAACAAGGAAAGCCCAACAACTGTCAATTTCTCTGAGACCTACTCCTTCAGTCAGGTAGCTACACACAGGGTCACTTATCACTCAGTTACAGAAGGAAATTTCTAATTTTCTCTGTTACCTAGCACAAGGCATACATTGATTTTATTTAATAAAGATCTAAGGTATTTTCTGAGTCTGTATAGTCTAAAAATACCTAGTCAAAGGCCCAGCCCTCAGAGCTTTTGTGGGTGAGTTGCACTCTATTTACCCCAGGCAGGCAGTTGATGCTTTTTCTTCTACTTCTCTATTAACAGTACTAATGGACTTTGAGAGATTTGCATTTCTTCAGCAGCATTATTCTGCCTCATTTTCTTAATGCTATCCTGTGGGTTTTGTCAACTTTCCCTTTTATCTACTCCTCCAGTCTAAATTAAATTCAAACAAGGATACATCATTCTCTATGAATATTATAAAACCTACAAAGCAAACTCTTCTGTGAACATAGTAAACAACACTTCTGAAGGTAATATTTAAGTGAAATTTTAAGCACAGTCATCCCACTTTATTATAGAACTAGACAATTAAACAAAATAAACTGCTTAAGGTAACATTAAGAAGTTGGCTGCAGGAAAACTCGGCAAAGCAAGACAAATGAATTAACGTTTTGTTTTGTTTTGTTTCTCCTCATTAGTTCGGGTGAAGCACCTAGGTATGCTGTACTGAGATCTTTCCTCCTCTCTCTCTCATGAAGACTGTTTTGTCAGGTTTCTGACTAGTTGTTCCTGCCTGTGAGGTTGCTTAGTAAGCAGGATCCTCGGGAATAGAAAACAGAGAGGACTATAGAACAGATACCATGACCTATTTCTACCCCAATATCCTTCTCTTCTGACCTGCCATTCAAGTATTCTAAGAACTCTGTAAAAAGTGAAAAGTAGGCCTCAAGGCTGTTGTTATTTTCTATACTACAGAATTTTCCTCTCAGGGAAACTAGCTGCATATCTAAAGTCCACTTGGTAGATATATGAAACTAGAACCAATTCTCAAACAAGAGCCTATTTTCCTTCAGGTGACCCCCCTATGCCAGGATCACATTTGAATGTGTTTGCCCTTTGTCCCAGATGGGGAAGAAGACTTGTGTAACCAAGGTCATCAACTTTGACCCAAAGCATGAAAAACAGAAAAGAAATGGGTTATTCCCACTGGAACCACGTTTTCAGATAGCTAGCAGGTAATTTTGGCTTCTCATTTCCCTCATCTTCTTCTAGGCCAAAACTTAATCAGGGACATATTCACATTCTAACCTGACTTTTTCTGCTGCTTCTCTCTGTTCTTTGCTTATACACAGGAGACTGAAGCTCATATTGTTTTTTTTTACATTGCAAAGAAGTCATGAAAAACGAGCCATAAAAATAAATGTAGATCTTTGCCACCTATTCTTTAGGGACTCCATGTTTGGCTCCCTTTTCCTAACAACCTAAGAAAAGACAGGCCAGGTGAGTCAAGGAGAGGAATATCTAGGGCTACCTCAAAACTACCAGAATCCAGACAATTAAAAGTAGTGAACACAAGTATTTCAAGATCAATATAATATTCTATGCTACCATAAACTTTCATCTAGTTAGTCCCCTTTCTCTCTTAAGTTACCTCATTTTGTGCTTTCATGTTTGGTAACTAGAGAGAGCTTACAGTTTCAGTAAAAAATTAAGAATTCTGAGCCATGACTGAATTATCTATCAAACTGAGGAACCAGTTTGCTTCTTGTAGAATCACAAACTAGGATCATTACAAAGCCAACTACAAGGATAACATCAGGAGCCAGAAATATTGGTTGCGCCTGAACATCATCTCTTTGATCTACCTGGGGCCTTCTTTGTCTCTGGCAGCCCATTCAATCATTTCTATTCTGGGGCCTCCTCACCATTGTGGCTCAGGCCAGGGTGAGGTAGACCCTCCCAGAGTTACTGAGAATACTAATCGCAGAGTCACATTGCAAAACTTTTCTCAGATCTCATTTTCTTTCTTTATGGAGGCACTCTTTGGATAAGGAGGCACTTGAAACTCCTTTTCAAAGAGTCCTTTAGTGTATAGCTTTTATTTTCTCCAACTCACTTCCCACTGGGCTTCTGAATCTATGAAGGGCTAACAGGGAATGGACCTCCTTGATGTATATCACAAATGTTTGTGTATGTCTCTTATGCATTAATCACACCGCCAAGAACCCAATTGTTTGTCCTTGATATCATCAGTATTTGTCCTTTTTTGCTTATTTAACTATTTTGTCATTTTTTTCTTAAATTTACTATATATTTTAAATATATCTAAATATATACTTTCATTATAAACCAATATATATTCATTAAAAAATATATAAGCTAGTCACAGGGGGTCAGATACTGCATGATTCCATTTACATAGGAATCTAAAATGGTCAAACACATAGAAGCATAGAATAGAATGGTATTTGGGAGCAAGGGGAAATGGGGAGTTGTTATTCAATGTGTACAACATTTCATTTATTCAAGATGATTAAGTTCTAGAGATCTTTACAATGTTGTACCTATAGTTAATAATACCATATTATACACTTAAATTTTTAAGAGGGTAGTTCTTATGTTAAATGTTCTTAGAATTATAAAAAAAGCAAATATCATATATAAAAGTGTATACATAGATAAAAAATGGAAAAAAAACACATAATTCTGTCATTTTCTCTATGCTTTTTAGCAATCATTTTACAAACCATATTTTAAAAGACATGTGATCACAAAATGTACAGATTTTTATTTGGTACTTTTCTATGTTTTTCTGTTTCTACATAGTCATAATAGCTTACTTTTTGTACTGAATGCTAGACTGGAGGGATGTTTTATTATTATCTCTCCTACGAAGGCACATAATGGGTAAGAAGCTATGTTTTTGGACCACCTGGGCTGGAATTCTGATTCCGCATTTATTACCTGTGGGATCTTGGAAAGTTTTGTTATTTACTCATGTTTTGGTTTCCCTACCTTAAAAACAAAACAACAAACAAACAAAAACAAAAAACAAAAAAACCAGCATCCACATCATAGGTTTTGTTGTGAGACTTAAAAGAGTTGTTAAATGACAAAGATTTCGAACAGTGCTGGGTATACAGTACGCCCTCAATTCATGTAAGCTAGCATTATTATAATTGGACTTGCATGTGGTTTCAATATTCAACCATTGTCAGTGCAATCCCCTCATGAAAAGAAATAAGAGACTTACATATTTATATTAGGTATTTGATTAAATATTAGATTTCCTTAGATTTTTTTGCATCTAAATAATAATAATAATTTTTTTAATGCAGGGACTAAGGGAGCTTTGGTAGATACCTACTGTCTTCTAAAAATGCATGCAAAACCCCAAAACACCTACTTGTGGTTTTATGTAATGGGATTACTGAAGGTATCTTCATAAAGTCCTATTAACATTTTAAATAAACATTCTTTGAAATTAGTCCTCTGTATCATAACAACTCACCTTTCATCCAATAACTTTCCAAATATGTTTTGTAGATACACAAAGTATATTGAGTAAAGAACACGAAAACTTTTGAACAATCATAACTTAGGTCATACAATATGTGAAATAATGCTCAAGTTCTAAATCACTCAGATTCTCATTCACAGCTGTGGAATCTTGTTTTACATGAATTCCTAATAGCCTTTTCTGAGTCACCAGTAGAATAAAAGCAAAATAAAATAAGCTTAAAAAAAATAAAGTAACTTAAAACTAAATTGAATTAAATTAAATTAAATGGAAATATAAACTACAGTTTCAATGAGAGTAGTAAAATTTGCCAGCATACAGCCAGGCATAACAGAAAAATATGAAAAATATCCACAAAACCAAAACATAAGAACTACAAACACAGCATAGTGTAAGGTCATTTAGCATAATGGCAAACAGCCTTACATTTACTCAATATGCCCTAGGGGCATTGCTGTATTAGATCACAAGACAATAATTTAAATTCTGACTGAATCATCAATGACAGTTTAAATGGTCTTCAATGTGTTCTCTTTATACAAACAGGAAGGCAAAAAATAAATTTCAAAAATGTATGACAAAAAATGAGTGTGATTTTAAGTGCCTTTGTTTAAGAGTAAAATAAAATATCATAAAACAAATTATTCTCAATTGACTCACTCACAGAAGGTTTGCATTTTGTTTCGGAGAGCCATGGATAAGTGAAGTTCTGTCTCTATTTCCCTTCGGGGTCTTCACAGACACATTGACTAGGGGAAGCAAAGATAGAAAGGGAAGCCTATACAGGACAGTTGTTGTAATGAACCAGGATCCCAGCAACCTGTCCTCTGTCATAACCTAGAATTGTGTAATGAAAGAAATTCACCTTTAGAAATTAAACATATATTTTACTTACTCCATATGTCCCATTTTTTTTTTCTTTTTACATTTTAGAATTAATGGTGCAATTGATAGAATACATTTCTTCTGCCATGTATTTTAAATTTAAAAAAATGTTAACACTGTATTTTCTGAATTTGTATTTTTTTTTCTTTTTGTTTGTTCATTGTGGAATATCCCAATTCTATTAAGGGAAGGCTATTCTCTTAAGAGCCTATCATTCCACAGAAACCATAGCAGCTTAGTGAAGAAGAGACTAGAACTATTGGTTCTATATTCTGCTCCATTAAGCAAGGCATGACTGTAATGAAACACTCAGCTGTATAATTTATTCAGTGAAAAGAATATTATGGTTATATTTGTCCATTTCAGCCACATTACAATTATAATTATCAGCCCCTTCCAATGTGTATGTTAGAAATTATGTCTTTCATAAAATGTTAGTAATACGTTTCATTCATGCCTCCAGATATAGTAGTAGATTGTTTAAAAATCTGAGTAAAACATAAAAAGTTCCTGATGTTTATTAGTTTATTTTGTATTTAATTGAAGCCAGGTGCTAAAGACAATCTCTCAGTAATGTAATGAAGATGTAAAACTGTTTATTATTTGCACGTATATGTTTAACATGATTAAGAAACTCCAAAAACAGAACACATTTTACCTGTAGATATTTATTTGGTTGTTAAGATAGTGAGTAGGATTTGGATTTCTTTTTTCCCTTTAAATGCCATTTCTTAAATTGCCTGAAAATACTGCCTGACAAAAGTGCTCTGGCTAATACTGTAATTTAGAAGAGCATTGAAATGTGCCCTCAGCTAGGAAAGTCACAGGTTCTTGGTTCTCCTGTTATTCGTGCAATAGGGAGTTTATAATGGAAATGACAACAGACCATTAACTATAGCACTGCTTGCGGGCATTGATATAAATATCATTACAGATTAAAGACCTCTGCAAGAATTTAGTCAAGTAGGATTAGCAAATAAACTATTAGAGCTGAAGATTAAATTGTGATAGACCAAATAAAGTAAATTTCCTGCTATATTCTCAATTTGTTTCCCAGAGTGGCAACAATTCCTCCTGGTTCAGAAAATGCCTTGTAAAATAGTCCTGTGGCTAGAAAGTGCAGCCAAGAGGTATGGAAGGAAACCTAAGGTTCTGGCTGATGATAAGAAGATGGGAGCAGAGACTTTGGTCTCATTGTGTTTCAGTTGTGGCTCACAATCCTTAAATGGTCTGGAGAAGGTTCAATTTAATTGCTGTGCATCCACAATCCTCAGCAATACAAACTTGACATTCTAATGTTTTGGACTTCATGGTCTTGTCAGATTTCATGTTTCTCTATGCTTTGAAATCTTCTGTGGTTATAAGGTAGTTATAAGGAGCTCAAAATTACAAAGATTTTTAGTAGATATTTATAAGGCTTACCTACTTGATACATAAGGATATAGTTACACAAGTCTGAGTGCTGGCATGTGTGTGAAAGCATATATTTGTGAATATGTACGTATGTTCCCTCAAGAAAATATATTTCTTATCTTTGTTAGGCTTCCTGTATACATTGGTTTTGTTTTTATGGATGTCATGACCCAGCAAGCAATGACATTTTCATCTTATTATTGGCAGGTAAAAAATAAAATTGCACCCATGCTCACCTTCACATTTATAGGTATTCAATGCATTAGAGACTTTATAGGCTTCCATTTATATGCTTTGGTTTCATGTGCTGAATTTCCACCTACTTCCAAATTATGCTATCATACAGTTATCTCTGTAAATACATCAAATCACTCTACAGAGAAATATAAATTAATAATGTTAATTTATACATTCATTTATTCTTTCTTTCTGTCATTCATTTTATTCAGATGTTCAAAGTCTGCACATACTATAGCTTTGAAACAAAGTCTCAGGTCAGCTCTGCTTTCTTTCAAACAAAGACTATGAATCAAGAAGAAAGAATGGCACTAATATACTAGAGCTTGTGCAGGAAAATTAGCAGCTTCCTTGGGTCACCCCCTTCCAGAGAAGAAACTGAAAGCAAGGGAAGATTCTTACATAGCAATACCATATTGAGATATGAACTGATGAATGAAATCAAATATACCACTCAGAGCACTACTTGTTTTTTTTTTTTTTTAATTTTTCTCAAAAACATATAAAAGGAAGTAAAAATTCTGAGGTCAAAGTCAGTTACCAGAAATCTACAATAGTAAAAAAGAGCTGTAATAGGAAAGCTCAGAACAGATGGGTATCATGGTAAAAGAACAAAACAAAACAAAACAAAATTAAAAAGCTGGTTCTTGACTGTAAGTTCTGGCAAGACCACCGAGAATCAGACAACAAACAAATCCAAACAAAAATTCATGCAAGATTTATGGTGCCTAACATCAGGCTAGAATTGGTGGTGGGGACAAGAAACCAGTGATGGATGCAAGACAGACAACAACAGGTCACACTAAGGCTCCACCTTTAGTGAAAAATGCCAAGAAGTTAGGCTGAGTGTGGGTGCTGCAGGAACATGAGATGTTCCCCTCCAGCATAAGGAGCTGTGGCTTCCATGTGGAAACATTTGGGAATAGTATGTGCTTTGATTTTATGTTGGGAAAGAAGTTTTGAGGAAATTAAATCCTTTTGCTTCTGACTAAAAGCATATTTTTGTTAATCTTAGATTGTCAGAGGTTCATTCATATGTTAACTTACTGATAGAAGCACAATATACCTACGATTGCCATATAAATAATGTAAGTATTCAGATTTCTATTAGTAAAAAAACCCACATGATATAATGTTTGCTATATTCCAGGCATCGTTCTAAGCACTTTACCAAAACTTAACACATTTAAAGCTTGTAATAATGATATAAGGTTGATACTATTAACATCCTCATTTTCCAGATGCAGAGCTTAAGGCCCAGACCCTCACTATTAGACTATTGAGCAAGAATACCCAGGCAGTATGGTTTTGTATACCTAATAAGTCATTTCTGATGGCTGCTGGCAATAATGCACTCGAGTATACAATTATAAGATGGCCTCTAGATTCCTGGAATGCTTAGGACTCAGGTTAGGCATTCTGCAGAGCAATGGTGGGCCAAGTCTAGGAGAATTTGGAATATGCACAGTGTCCTTTAAGCTTGGCTCAGAATCTCATGTACTTACAGATGTAAGGAATTAAATCTGTTGTACGTTCACAAAGCATATTCAATATATAGTAATAAAAGGTCAGTTATATGATTAAATAGAGAGATAATAGTACTTAATTGATAGGTGCTGCGACAAGTTTTCATGAAGTAAGTCTAGAAGCAATATCTGTTTTTCATTATACTCCACTGATTTATAAACTGTATCATATTTCTTCTGTCATGGATATATGTTTAGAAAAAAAAGTGAAGATGGATGGATAGGACAATGAAATGTCCTATCTGTATGAAATATATCTGTATTTGTAGGAAGAGGGATTCTACTTCTCTCATTGCTTTGCTATGCTTTTGTTTTTTGTAGTTTAATCATTCATAATGTCATGAAAATACTATAAGTATACACCCAAATACTTAATTTCTATTTTTAAAGTGCTGTTTTGAATTTATGTTCTGAGTCAAGTTTATTTAGACATCTTGAGAAAAATTCAGCTAGCAAAGAAAATCATTATAATTAAAATTATCTATGAACAAAAGAGTTTATAGTCAAGATCTTACTGGAAGGAGGAAGGCACTGCCAAGTATTTGGAGACTATGTTGGTGTATTATACAGAATAGGCTAGGCCATGAAACTGTAACAAGTCAGCCCCAAAGTATTATTAGTTTAATCCTATAAACACTTATTGCTTATTTACATAAGATAGAAGGTCTGGTGGACTTCCTTCATCTTACAGCTATACTATCTGAACGATCTGCCCTCTGACATTGCTGTGACCTGGGAATACAGTGGTGGAGAAAGCACACCAATTCTTAAATATTCTCAGATTGGAAATAAAACACATTGTTTATACTCTAAGTCCATTGGTTACAACTAGTCATAAAACATGAAATTAATTTCAAGGGATTATGAGAAATACAGGGGAGCATATGGAGACATTTGAAATATTAAAGAATTAATTTTCTATTACAAAATGATATTAAAAGGAGTAAGAGTCTAATACATTAGAATAAAAAAGATGAAAATAGAACATATTTATTTTTAAAGCCTGGGTGGCTCAGTCACTTAAGCATCCAACTTTGGCTCAGGTTATGATCTCATGGTTCATTGAGTTCCAGCCCCACATCGGGCTCTGTGCTGACAGCTCAGAGCTCAGGCTCCCTCTCTCTTTGCCCCTCTCCTACTCATGCTCTGTCTCCCTCTCTCTCTCTCTCTCTCAAAAATAAATAAACATTAAGAAAAAGACAGTACCTTATAATGATGCTACCTGCTTATATATTTTAAAAGTGAAAGTTAATAAAAACTAATATGCTATATATGTGTCAACCATACTTCGGCAGAAATAATATAAGTGAAATTCAAGAGGGCTAGAAATAAGGAAAACAGGCAGACTCAAAGGAGTAAATGAGGGGAGAGGGAGTGGTGTAAGTAAAAATATTAGAACATGAACAGATTAGCTTGCTTTAGCAATCGTTAAAATTATTGTTGACTCAGGTGTTGAACTACCAACTTAGAATTCTCCTTAGCTTAGAAATTATTGCTGATAGAGAAATGTGAGGAGTTGAAACTAAGCCAGCTATGATATAACAAAAGTTGCAAAGCAAGTGGGCAAACATATCCTACTACCATAGTCAAGGCCCCACTACTCTCCCAGAAGTAACTCTATTTTAATAAAAAGCAAAAATAAGAAAATAAATGGTCCCTCTTTTTTTAAACATCAAAAGTAGGTCTATCTAACCAATAAACTGGTGTACCAGGTCCCAGATGATTGAGAAACCACCTCTGGAATATTATTAGGAGTAGTGATTCTTACTGTATAGTACTGTAGATAAACACTGAAGTTGGGAAGGATTCATTATGAAGACATAGCAGGGCACACATCTTAAGTCTACCAAATAGATATGTACACATGGACAAACTACTTAAACACACTGACCTTCATTAAACTTCCCTTTAAAGTAAAGATAACTTATAGCTATCAAGTAAGTTCCTTGTTGAAATTTTAAGAGATAATGTATGTAAATTTCCTAGGTCAGTGCTTGTGTACAAAAGACATTAAAAAAAATTGTGGTTTGGGGGGCTCCTGGGTGGCTTAGTCGGTTGAGCGTCTGACTCTTAATTTTGACTCAGGTTATGATTCCAGGCTCACGGGATCAAGGCCTGCACCGGGCTCTGCACTGATCGTGGAGCCTGTTTAAGATTCTCTCTATCTCTCCCTCTGCCCCTTTCCTCACCATCTCTAAATAAAAGGTAAAGAAAAAAATTTTTAATAAATTAAAAAAATAAATTTAATTAAAACATAGTGGTTTTCTATATAGCAGGCATTAAGATAATAAAAATCAAAGGTAAAACTGTGTAAGGGTGCACACTGGGTGTGCATTTCAGTAATAAAACCCTCCCCAGATATTTCCTCCCCCCCAACCCCCCAGTTCCTACAAACATACAAGTGTGACTGAGTGGAAAAATACTCCTTTTTGGGGGGCAAACACATGACAGGACCACGCATAATGAAATTGCCCATACAGAGCTCAAGGGGAAAACTGAAGTTAGAAAGAGCAACCTTTTTTTCTAGCCTAGAAAAAATGTATATATATCCCTCAAGCTGAAGCAGAGCATCAAGTTTATTGATTATATATTAACTGACCATTGAGAAAATTAGCTAATCTTGGGACTTAATCATTTAGGTTTAAAAATGACATCATTCATTTCAGCAAAGAAATAGAAAAATGCATTCTTAGATTGAATACATCTTTTGCAGTATTTATAAAATGTCAAGATCTGGTGGAAATAAGCTTTAAGGCATCAATAGTCTTGATGTCATTCATGATTTTATTTGAAAATCGATTCTACATATTGATATAAATTTATCATGAATAAAAATTAATTACTGAATCAATTGGTTTTCCAATTTTTAATTAAATATGCATTTTGGATATTTGTATAAAAATAAATTGTAAGGATTAATTTATAGCTAAAATGAGAATCTTTAGTTATAATACTATATATTTAAAAGTTTAAAATCAAAACCTATTCAGTAATAACTTGTTCCTAATATACGATTATAAATACCCATATTTAAGCAATATCTAATTAAAATAAATTAATATACTATTCAAAAACTGTATAAAAATTTTGTGGCTTAATTTCTGTGTTAACAGAATATCTATTTACATTGAAGAGCTTTTACCAGTGTGAAAATAAAATAAAATGTTAAAGCTGCAACCTGTGCTCTCTTCCAGTTTTATTTATATACAACAACAATTCTTTGGGTTGATAAGGTTCAGTAGCTTTGCCTCCAAATATTTACACGTGGATAAACTGATAATGGAATAAGCAAGGAGCGTCCCCATGTGATTTCTCTAGAAACAGTACAATAGTGTGGGAAAGTTCAGGGCACTTTGAGTTTAGAAAGGGTCACCTTAAAGCTTCCTGAGAACTTGGTTTCAATTTTCTAAAAATTGACTATTTTTTTTTAAAGATCAGTCTAAGGGAGTGAGAGAAGGGTCTATTCTATACAAAGTGCTAAAAACTCCAGGAATGACTTGAAAATGGTCCAGTGCCTCACCTCTACTTAACACTCTGAATGCTCCTGATCAGAATAATCACTGGTGGAGAAAGTAAATGAATGTTCAATTTTCTATGTCCTTCTCCGATCCTAAATCCCATTCTTAATAACCATCATTACTTAGGCTAATATTTCATAGGGTAGGTATTGGATAACCAAACTTACTCTCCTCTTAAAACCAGGTTACGGTTCTTAAATTGGGAAGCATGACCTTTAGTCTTTGACATTATTAGACAGAAAAAAAAAAACAACAAAAAAACAACACTTGTCAGAGGAAATGTGATGGTGAGTTTTATATGTCAGCCTGGATAAACTATAATACTGTTATTTAATCAAGCCCTAATCTAGGTGTTTCTATAAAGGTATTTTATAGATGTGGTTCACATCTGCATCTTTTACATATAGAAAATTACCTTCAGTGACGATGAGCCTCATCCAATCGATTGATGGCCTTAAGAGCAAAACCAAGGTTTTCAGGGAAGAAGAAATTCTAGCTCAAGACCACATCAGCTCCTTAGTGAGTTTCCAATTTGTCAGTCTGCCCTACAAAGCTTAAAATTCCCAACCGCTGAAATCACGAGACATTTTCTTAAAATAAATTTCCCTTGATAGATGACAAAATAGATAATAAATGATTAGATAGATAAATAGATGATATGTAGAGAGATTTAATACAGAAAAATATAAATACAGAAAAATATAAAGACAGGTATAGATATAGATATCCTATTAATTCTGTTTCTCTGGAGATGGCAGACTATTGCTTTTTTTTTCCCTTTTCATTTAGTTATTTTCTTGGAACAATTTTCACATACCTGCTTTCATAACTAAGATCTGACCTAACTCTGGTTTTACCAAACTCCTCTGACTTCTGAGTCTCACCAGGATTTTTTCTATGGGAAAATTAAAACACTGAGTAATTAATCAACTTGCCACATTTTTACAACTAGCAATAGCAAAACATATTTCTAATTCAAGACAGTGCTAAGAACATGTAAGTGAGAATAAATATATAAAAAAAGAGTAAGTATATCAATAGCAATGTTAGTTACAGGAATAGACAAAATCTGTGACCAGAGATATTGATTAATTTCCCAAATACAGAATTTCCCAAGTAGAAAATATTGAAAGGTAAACAAAAATAGATGTTCCAAAAGAGACCATGTATAGAAGAAATCTGAAGTAAATATGGGAAGTTTTGATGAGACTTGTAAGGTACTAAGAGCAGGAGTTGGCTTAATATTCAGCAGAGAGAGTAATTAATTGACACTTAAAATAAAGCAAGACTTCCCCCTTTCTGTCTCTATCTCTTACTTTTATGTTTTTATCAAGCTTTTAGAAATTTTTTTCTTTAAACTTGGAGTTGTAAAACTTTATGAGATATTTAATACTTTTCCTTTCATCCTGTTCAATATTCCTACATTTAAAAAGTTTAAAAGATAAATTTAAGGTGTTCTCCTAAGAGTAGAACCAAAAGAAAAAGGACATAGCCAAAGAAAGAAAGAGAAAAATTAATATATTAGTTTTGGTCAAGGAAGTCCAATTTCCTATTAAAATAGGTTCAAATATTAAAAAAAGGAAAATGAAGGAGAGGAGAAAATTATCAAGGAATTAATACAGGAAAATTTCACAAAAGTAAAAGCCACAGGCCCTACAAGAGTAGTACATTTACTAAAAAAAGACTCCCAACTAGGCACACCATCATAAAATTTTTAACACCAAAGGTAAAAGTTTTCAGAAAAAAAAAGTAAATGTATAATATATTAGCAATCAGAAAGGCACTAGACCTCAATGGCAACTCAGGAGGCTAAAAATAATGGAGAAATAATTTCAGTATTTGAAGGGAAAATAATTTTTCACCTAGAATTATGTGTAAGCCAACTAATCAATTAAGTATAAAGGCATAATTAAGATACTGAAGAAATATAAGAAGTTATAAAAGTTTTCTCCCACATACTCTTATAGGAATTGTTAATGTTCTCTAAATGACATGAACATATGCCAAGAAACATGAAAGTCTAATAACAGTGGATTCAACACAATAATAGAAACACGGCAGCTTTGTAGACTTGGGGAGCAAACCAGATAGCAGAAGGAGGACTCAAGGTTTTAGGGTTGCAGTCTCTTGGAAAAAAAGCAGGAAACTCAATAAAATATCTTGTATAGGCACATTTTTGAAAAAAATATCTTGTATAGTCATGAAGGATATGTGAATTTCAAGATATTTAAGACAAAATGAAGAAAAGAATATAATACTCAAGTAATAAAGGAAATGTGATGATAATATACTAATTCACTCTGCAGTACACTAAATTAATGAAATTTAAAGGATATAAATACCCATTATTAATTAAATTAAAAACAGTGATCAAACTATATAGAGAAGAGAGGGTAAGAGGAAATGAAAATTTGATTTAACTACACTAAAGTTCACCATTATAACAGAAAGTCATGGTAATATATTATATTAGTGAATCATACATATTTATATACACATATGTATAGTGTGTATATGTACACACACACACACAGACACACACACACACTGGTGCAGAATCTATACACAAAATTATATATATTATATATACATATATCCTTGATTTCAAGCTAAACTCTGCCTATCTTAGTTGTGTGACCTTAGAGTATATTGAGTAAATTTCTAACCTTCATCGTCTTCACTATAAGAATCGACTTCAGAGGGTTCAAATAAATTTGACATAATTAACATAACATATCTGCAAACTGCCTGACATTTGAATTCTCAATAAACATTAATTTCCAGTCAGTAGTAGTTTTATAATTGTTTTTAAATTTGTATATTATGTTCATCCAAATGTATTTGTCTATCATAAAGATTTACTCAAACTTTCTGGTCTACTACTAGATCCTTTTATTTTTGCTGCCCAGCATATTATGGTCTTACTCTTGTTGTTATTCTGCCATTTCAGTTGAATCTTCACAGAGGAAGAAAATTATATACACTAAAATTCAAGGTCCCTTCTCTAAACAAACAGGTGATTATTCAAATAAATAAATAAATAAATAAACACACACACACACACACACACACACACACACACACACACAATACTACAATCATAAAATCAGTTGAAGATGGAAACTTATCACTATTTAAGCCCATATTTAGACATGCATTTATCTGACTTTAAATTCAATACCTTTAATATTATACTACTTTAGGATTTAATAACTTTTAAGCATGTAAGACAAATAGCAGACCTTTTGGAGCAATTATTTTGTTTCAGACTAAAAATGATCACAAGCATATATAAAAACATAATTTGTAGGAGAGAGAAAATAAGCTTTTTCAGAATTACTGTATTCAGTGTAAATATTGTGTTCTGATGTCATAGAATATGCATAGTAAGGCTTTACATCTTTCAATCCACTACTGAAAATATTCTGATATTCAATAAAATTCAGTGATTCTAAATTTTTCCCTGTATCTTTACAAGATGTTACAATGTCCTGATAATGCAAAAATAGAGTGCCGAATATAATCTATGTTATTAAAATGTTCTTCTTCGATTTTAAAGTGGAAAAATCAACTTTGTTGGTAGTAGAGAAAATTAAACATTAAGAAAGTAGGGTCAGTAACTGATGCTGCCCAATGTATTTACATATCATTGGACTTCCGTGTAATAAGATGTTTTATTTTTCAATACACTAGTTCAATGCTGCGGAAAAAAACTATCAGTATAAACATGAAAAATATTTTTGTTAAATTAAAGTTATTCAGATTCTTAGATTATGTTGCTGTCCAATTTTTATACAGTAAAAATTTAGGTGAAACTTTGGGAACAAAAGTTCACTAAGATGGAGTTACTATTTCCTTTTGGTCAATTTTTTTCCTAAAACAGTTGGAGAAGAGAAACATTTTAATAAAATATATGTAAGCTGATACCCTCAACATCTTCAAGTTCCTCAAACTGTGTGATTTCTCCATAAACTCATTATAGAAGAATGATTCAAGATACAGTTATCCATTCAAAAATACAAATTGCCCTAAAAAAAATAACAAACTAGTTTCCAGCTGCAGATATGCAAAAGTTCGTAGACACCATGATGAACAATCTTAATAAGCAGACCATAAGGCAATACATTAAATCTCTCTAGCACGCCTCTCACATTCTGAATTCCATTCCTTTCTCCTTACTTAGATTAACTGCTACTCATATTTACTGAAACAAAACCCCCCCTTCAAGTCTCAGTTAAAATTCCAGTGCCTTCTCTAAATAAGTCAGTCCAATAAATTCCCTTCTTCAAGTACCTTAGGTACTTACTGTCCTTATTACTTGGACATTAGATTTTCTGCCTTAGGTAGCTGTTGTTTGTGTGTGTCTTACATCTCCAGTTAGGACTCATACTCCTGGAAGAGAAAGCCTAGTTACCTGTCACTGCAATGCTAACTATCAACCCTTCCCATCCCCACAGAGAAACATGTAAAATTAACCAGAAAGCCATACAAATAATAAGTACTTAATAATTTTCTTTAAAGAACATAATCTAATTATGCCTTAATAGATAAACTGTGTATTTGTTGATCAACATGATAAATGTGTATAAGGACCAAGAAGATAAAGTAGGGTTTTTAGAGATTCATTCATTCATTCATTCATTCATTTATTAATGTCATTTATTAATGTCATGAAGTAGCTTTAATAAAAAAATCTCTTTGATTCCTATTCCAATGTTGAATGTGTGTTATATGAGTTCTTCAAACTGAGAAAATATGAACAGAGCAATTTTCTGTATTCAAGGAATTTCTTTCTGCTACATATAGAATGAATAGCATCAGATTTAGAATATCTTGAACATACAGTGATGCCCTTCCTGGAAAATAATAGTAACTTTGAGGAATAAAGCAGTGAACATAGCAGAGCTCCACTAATATCCCTTCGCTTTGGAGGCATGAGGACAGAAGGCACTCGTACATCAAATCAAGAGGAACAAATCAAAAGAAATATAGACTCATCAGCAACTCTACCAAGAAAGTCAGAAACAAGAAGCTACACTCTTTGCATAATCTAAACTTGAAATTGTTCCTGGTTAATAATTTTCTGACACAACCATAACAGGCAAAAAGTAAACACACTGCTAAATCTGTTTTCTAAGGATGACTACCATGCTTACACACAGTGAAAATAGTCATCTACCAAAGTAAGAAAGTCATGCCAAACACAGTGGGGGAAAACCTACAAGAGAAGACACTTTCCAGTCAAACTACATGAGCGTTGGCCACCTTACCTTTACCCTTAAAGCTACTGGATATATGAAGCAGATAAGTCAACTACAGAAAATCGAATCTTTTTCCTCTTCGTTTGTCTGGATCTGAAAGATATAAACAGAATTCATATCATTTCAAACATGCATATCAGGGGATCAAAATAAAGTAAGTAACAGGAAAAAGGAATTCAAGAGCTCTATGAAAACTCTGTATTTTAAAAGAAACCACTCTCAAAGACAATTGTAAACAATGCTATAATAAGAAATAACTTTAAAAAAGGTTTTATACAAGTTCTCAAAACACTTCAATAAAATTTATGCAAGACTAATGATTTTCTGATTAGGAAATAGAAAAGACAGAGTATGACCTATGACTGCTTAAATAAAAACCACAAAGGAGATGAGATCATCAGATTGGATATTAAGTAAAATAAGATTAATAAAATAAATAATAAGGGAAAAAAAGAATACTGAGTAAGATGGAGCAAGGCTGACAGAAGGAGGGAAGAAAGCTGACAAGCTGTAAAATGGTAGATTAATAATTTTTAAATTAATAATTAAATATTTTTCTATATTAAAGACTTGGATTTAAGTATAGAAAGAGTTCCTAGAGGACTGGCCAACATTAGTTAAAAGATACCAGAACTCAGATATGCCTTTGTAAAAGTGTTGCAAGTTTAAAGGACTTAAAAATACTCTCTATGAGCTTCTAGGAAAAAAAAAAAGTTTAGTACCTAAGAGAAGAGAAAAATATCTGGCTGACTTCAAACTCAAAGTAAATAAGACTGCCAAAAGATAATGCAGATTGTAAAACAAAATTTCTAGGTATAACCTATCTGACTTTTACTCAGAAAGGCAAAAACAAAAATAATTTTTAAAAGTTGTTCTTAGATAATTATAACATATGCCATCTACATTTTATTTAGAAAAAACAAGTACTAAATGATACGCTCCAAATAACTGAAAGATTATTTAAATTCTAAAATCCTAGAATGGAATTTTTATAATAAAAGAACTAGTAATATTCAATGTAACCAATAAAATATAGATTAATGACTTTAATAAGATAATAAAACTTCATCCAAATATCAAAAATAACTATTATAGAAATTTCATTTGAAATAATATTAACAGTGATGATGCTATCAAGTTATAATTCTATTTAAGCAAAACCTCAACAGAGAATAAAAGAACACAAAACTGTTGTACCTGCAGCAAACAGAATATAAAAAGAACTAAAATATGACACTAAACCAAGATACTGACTATAAAATCAAATTATCAAAAGATATGTAAGATGTAGGAAAATGCTCAAAATAAAGTAAGAAACAAAATCAACTTCTAAAATGGGACAAACACATAATTACCAAATTCATATACATACGGATGCTTACAAAATGTTAGCAGCCATTCACTTTGGTAGACTATCAGTCTTTAACATTTTCTTTTTTGTACATTTGCATATTTCACTAGTTTCAAAATAAATACATAGTCCTGTAATCTGAAGAGTTTTAATAAAAAACATGTTCTTATAGTCATATCGATAAACATACATATGATGAATTGTTTTTGTCTTTTTAATGGTTAGAAATTAGATTATTACATGGTCTAATGGATACATTATTATTATTATTATTATTATTATTATTATTTTAATAAATGGCTCTGTAAGAAATTGTCTTGTCCCAGCTGGGCCTAAGTGGTTATTGGCCTGGTGGAGCCTGGTACCAGACACTGATGTGCATTTGTATTAGTGAATATGCTGGTAAGTGGCCTTAGTTGTATTTGCTTTGTTTAGGTATAAATGCAGGAAATTAAACACAAGAGGCAAATAAAAATGTCCAAAGAAATGAAGAATGAAAGACACTATGCTGGCTCATGGGAGAAAGGGGTACAGGTAGGATCCTATGCTTTTTTTCAAGCTTGTTAGATACAGCAGTAAGAGTACTACCTTGAGGGGCACCTGGGTGGCTCAGGCGGTTAAGCGTCCGACTTCAGCTCAGGTCACCATCTCGCGGTCCATGAGTTCGAGCCCTGCGTCGGGCTCTGGGCTGATGGCTCAGAGCCTGGAGCCTGCTTCTGATTCTGTGTCTCCCTCTCTCTCTGCCCCTCCCCCATTCATGCTCTGTCTCTCTGTCTCAAAAATAAATAAATGTTAAAAAAAAATTAAAAAAAAAAAAAGAGTACTACCTGTAGAACTAGGGGACAAAAATATACCATGGAAGGGAAGACAAGGACTACAGCTTTGCTAATTCTAACACTGGTTTTGGGGCAGCTCGGTCACGCAAAGGTTTTGTGGGACCACAGGCAGAACATCACTATGACATGTGCAAAAACAGGAGAGATAGAAACTATCCACAAAACATTTCCATGAATGAAAACAGCAACACGGGATGGGGAAATAATGTCCAGCTGTTTCTTGTGTGCAAATTAGAAGAGAAGGGCAAACAATTAGGAAAAACTTTGTGATACCAAACAATCAGAATGGTTCATGAGATGTCCTCTGACACTCCCAATGGTATTCCCTTACTTTTCAATACACTTAGACTAATTGCCCATTGTTAGCAATGGCCAATGCCTTTCTACCTAATTTGACATTGGCCTCCATCAACCTCATTTGTTACCCACTCAATATCCACACTTTCTCTAATACAATTTTGCTTGATCCAATGAAAGTTGTTTTTTGGTTTTTGTTTTGTTTTTAACTTCTTTTCCTTTGCAGTGGTCAGTACTTCTAGATTAACCTTAAAAAAAAAAAGATGCTGGGCCTTTTATTCTTCCCCTTCTAGACTTCTAGACTTCAACAGAAATGCTTCTAATATTTAATTGTTGCAGTGTTTCAATAATGTTTCCAAGGAAACATTAGAAAGTTATGGACTGATCATTTTTTTCCCCATTTTTCAGTTATATTAAGGAAATGGTCAACCGCTGCTATTTTGCTAAGGGTTAAAACTCACGAAATTTTGTCATATACCTTTTTGTTATACACCAAGATGGTCATGCACTTTTCTTTTTTGACCTATTCACATGGTTATTTATGTGAGTAGATTTTCTGGTTCTTAGCTATCTTTGCATCATTGGAATGAACACTTTGTGCTTCTAGCTTACCTTTCACTTAGAGCACTTCTAATTGAAATGTTTTGTTTTTTTCTTTTTCTTTTTTTTTTTTTTTTTTGTTTTGGGTTTTCAATGGGCTCTTTCTTAAAAGAAAGTGTACCAATGTCTTCATGTCATTTACTTTTGTCATTCAGGTCTAATGTCATCCTCTGAGAAAAAATTTCTCTAAACACATTCATGAAAAATTTCCTAAACACAATCCCATACTCCTCTCTGGAATCACTCTTTATCGACTTGCCCTACTTTATGTAATTCACAATATATCTTGATATCTGCAAATTTATCATGTATGTATTTGTGTACTTTGTTAAATCTCAATATCCTGCCATGATGAAGGCAGTGACTTAGTCTTACACATTACTATACAATAACACCTTAAACAGTAGCAGGAACTTACTAATATTTCTTTTTTGAGAGAGTGAAAAAGAGAGAGAGAGAACAAGCAGGAGAGGGGCAGAGAGAGAGGAAGAAGGAGAAGCCCAAGCAGGCTCCATGCTGCCAGCACAGAGCCCAATGCAGGGCTCGAACCCACAAATGCGAGAACATGACCTGAGCCAAAATCAAGAGTCAGACACTTAACTGACTGAGGCACCCAGACACCCCAGAAACTTACTAGTATTTCAATAAAACACACATACATACCACACACACACACACACACACACACACACACACACACACAGAGAAATAAGCGTATGAGAAGCAAGGAAGAAGAGAGGAAGGAAAGAGTGCCGAAAAAGGAATATATAAGGGATTTTTGTGGGTTACTTCAAGAGAAAATGGTGGCCAAAGCTGGGGAAATTCAGCAATCATTGATAACACTGTCTACTGATGACACCCAGGTGCATATGTGTCAGAAATTTGCCACTTATAGGAGAATTAATAGTTATATAAAGATTATTTGAATAGATTTATTTAGAATTGATGATGAAAATATATTTGAGGAACAAGAACACTACTGTCATCTCAAAATAAAATATGGGACTCTTTTCCAGCTTTGTAAATGATATGCTAGCAAAAATATAGTATTTTAGGTATTGGGAGAATGCTATGCTATTATTTGTTTATTTATTTATTTACTTATTTATTTTTACTACACTATTATTTATTAGTAAACTTTCACAATTGTCAAGTTAGCTGGATTACAAACACTATTATCATCATTTTAAACGTATTTAAAGGACTTTCTTGAAGCTACAAATGCAATAGTTCCCGGATAGATGTACTACTCAGAAGTCGGTTTTCTACCACTATTTTAGTCATGGTGCTTCTTAAAAAAAGCAAAACAAACAAACAAACAAAGACTACTGCATATACTACTTCAAAATTTCTCTCCATAACTCTTAAATTAAGGTCAAGCATTACCACCTTTGTCATTATCATATTAAATTAGTAACAAAAAAAACCAAAATCTGCAGATATAGGGATATATAACATGTGTACATAATAAATGTGCTAAATTCACTGGTTATATTTATTATTGCTCAAATATTTTATATTTCCTCTAGAATGCATGATTCTTCAGCATTTTTTTTCCTTCTCTGAAACATTAACCATTGGATTAAATTATTACTTCAACTTTAATTTCTCATCTTTTGGCCATTTTATGGACTAAAATGATTTTTATTTAATTATTATAAATTTAATAAATAGGAGCTTAAGTCCTATCCCTAATACAGTTACTGCAGACATGCGCCTACCTCATGTCAGCTATCCTGACTATGCAGTTACCCTGAAGAAACTCAGTCTGAGAAGTCAGATATTATTTCATCTTGATTTTTTTTTTTTTGTAAGAGTAACTAGGTAGAAATGGCCTGCTTATGGAGCATATTCATATAGGCTCGTATTAAAATTAAATTAAATGCTTTCTAAGAAATTCAATAAATTCCTAAGGCTATAGCTATAGAAATGTGAGAAAAAACCATAAGAAATGGAGACAGGATATATCTGAAGAATGTCAAAATAACAAAAAGGTGATATATCTGAGTCCAAACAACTCAGTGACTACTTAGAGAACTGAATTTTATTTATTATCATAACTCATATTCCATACCCCTCAAAAAATACTTTAGGGACACTTTAAATGGCCACTTGACATCAAATGAGACCATCATGCTTATAAAAATAAAATATACAAATACAAACAAAGTCTATGAAAGAAGATAAGTTTTGAATAATTATACACATCTTTAACTTCTGATACTTTGGTTTGCAACTTTTAGGTAATTTTCCTTTACATGGGTAAACCCAGAGATAATATTAAAATAAGAAAAATTTAGTCATCTTTTAATTTGATTGACTCATTTTATACTTCCCTCCCACCGCCACTGGCTATAAAAGAACATTCAAAACTATTGTGAAGTTTCTTACTTGGACAAAATAGATGCATTGTAATTTATAAAAGGAAATTGTCTTCCTCCATGAACAATCACATCCCATTGTTCATAACATTGATAATCATATGCAGTTATGTACAAAAAGCTTGAAAAATACTGTTTTTTTTGTGTGTGTTATTTAAAGCTGCCAATTTGCCTGGGCTTATTAAAATCAAGGCTAAATCATTCCAGTGAGCAAAGTCTTAAAGTTTTAGTTGCATTGTCATAGGCCTAAGAATAAATTAAAATGTAAAACTTCAACTTGAGAGACATTTAAATGATCAAACTAAAGTATTAATGCAGGATAAACCTAATCTTAGCAGTACAGGAATGAGGCTTTACTAGCAAGTCTTTTCTAAGAATCAATAAATGTTAGTGAACAATATTAAGTGATGTGCTTAATAGTCCAACTATTAATACGCTTAACCTGGTTTGCCACCTTGGATAGAAGCAGCCTGATGTATTAAAATAAATGTAAATTAAATGTCTCTTTCCAAGAGTTTTTGTTTTATTATTATTACATACCCATTAGTATCAAACCTGATTTTTTTTAATTAGAACAAATCATTTCTTTCTCATATGGTACAATTTCAGTATAAAAATATTAATATCATAAAATCTGGATAGACCATTCAGACTTAAGCAATCTCCTTGTAATAATATTCCCTGGTAGAAAGAATCCTTACTAACGATTATTTTTATAGATAGCTTTATACAGTAGAGACAGAGTTAAAGATAACCCTTTACTGTAACTTTTCATTTAAAAACAGACATAATACTGAACAAAGGTGGTCTAAAAGACTCAAATGTACTACATACTTAAAATGTTTTAAGGGAATCTAGTTGTCTCTTGTATTCGTTTAAATTTTGAAAATTTTATCCATTATGTGCTTTCAGTTTCCATTACAACTATCAAGACTTAAAATTTTGTGTCGTTCAATTTTTAAAAAAATGCTTATTGTTGTATATTTTTAATATTTTATACATTTTGATCTCTATCTTTTTTTTTTATTATATTGTAATCTCCTTGAGGTCAGAGTATCTATTTGTTCTACTCCATACCACATACACAAATTCAACCACAGGTAACGAGGTTTATTCCAGGCAATTATACTGGCTCATCAACTCTCTCTGACTCACTGAGGTGGCTGTGTTTTGTTTACCTGGTTCTAACGATCCTTGCTATCTATATTCAGCCTAATTTCTTCTCCTATTGGCCACTTTTTTGTGCTATCTTTATTTTGCTTATTAGACTTTAATTGCATACTTAGGTCTTGGTTCTAATAACTCATCCAACCCTCTTTATATCTTCTACAATCTACATAGTGAAGTTTCAGTGCCTGATCATAACCCAGTCCATTACTCAGCACTTAGGAGACAGGAAGTCAGACTGAGTTATTAACAATGGGTGATATAATAACTAATAACTATTGTTCATTTATTAATGTTTGCTCTTGGGGAAACATAATTAAAAGATGGCAAAATTATAAGATACATATACACAATATTTTACATACTCAACTATTCCAGAACTTGACTAAAACATAATAACCTTTATATCTCATCATGGGTTAGATAAGTCATACAGGTTACTTCTTATCATCAAGCCTGGTAACATGATTTATTATTGTCCCCATTATAGAAATGGAGAAAGCAAGTTAAGGGATATACATTATACTGACTGAATTATAAAGTGAACATTAATGTAAGCAAAAAAATTAAAAAGGAGGATAAGAGGGTTAGGGTGAGTTAACATCTTATTCTTCAAAGATGAGGGTCATCACACACTGTCAAAGTTGATTAATCAAACTACGGTCATATAAGCACATTATTTAGAACTATAGAGACAACTACCAGAAACAACAAAAATAAAATTTCATCTGATTCCTTTTGGAAAGAGGGAAAATGGGGAGGAAAGGAGAATGTATATGTGTGTGTTTGTGTGTGTGCATGTGTGTGTGTGTGTGTGTGTGTGTGTGTGTGTGCGAGAGAGAGAGAGAGAGAGAGAGAGAGAGAGAGAGATAGGATGAGGCAGACCTTACTGCAACCAACTGGAATGAACACTTCTGTTAAGAATCAGCATTGTTTTGGTGTTTACTCAGGTATATCGAGCCAACTATACAGCAGGGACCAGAACTCAAATTAGTTGACCATCTTCACCTTCTGAAAACTTCAGGAGAGGAAGAAAGAATTAACAATGAAGATAGAACATTAAACATCTAAACTGCTATTGTTTAAAGAATGCTCTTGCTGCCTTAGCAATCCATACATAAATATGCACAAAACAATCATTGTTAGCCAACAGAGTTAATATTATTCGTTGACTCATCAAGAAACCACCGACACTCAAGAAGTATATTTATAGCACTCACTATTTACTTATTTATTTTCTTTTCAGAAGAATAAACCATGAGGAATCAAATACTCAATCAAGATGGTCTTGAGGTAAAATTGCTAGTTAACGAGCTGTGTTGAATAGTTTCTTCAGCCACAGTTATAAACTGCTTCAAACATGCTGGCTGTTTCAAATGAGCCACACAATGGTGAAATGAAGATAGAAAAAGACACTTTTGAACAAGATATGGGGAACTCTGCTAATGCACTAAATGACATTATGCACAGTTTCTTGATGAGAAAATTTCAACATTTCCTAATTTCTATCACAATTTAACAGTTACAGCAGACCTAGTTTCCTTGAAATTTGTTGTGAGGTTAGTGATGAATTAATTCTACCTGCACTAGATGGAGGATTAAATAACTCATTTTGACTTAAAATAGCTTCAAATTCTATTATGTCTGACTATTAACATTTTTGTCTGCCCAAGAATCTTTATGAACTATTTCCATCACCACCTCTACCCCATAGGATTAAAATTAATGTCAAAGAACAAAATTAACTATTTCTCAGCACACCAAATCTAAATGTATAATAATAAAATATATAATACATGATAAATATATACATATATATCCTTGGAAGGTGTTTTTTAAATTTTTTAAATGTTTTATTTACTTTTGAGAGAGAGAAACAGAGTGTGAACTGGTGACAAGCAGAGAGACAGGGAGACACAGAATTCAAAGCAGGCTCAACTCTCTGAGCTGTCAGCACACAGCCTGATGTGGGGCCCAAACCCATGAACTGCGAAATCATGACGTAAGCCAAAGTCGGACGCTTAAACGACTGAGCCACCCAGGTGCCCCAGAAGATACTTTTAATCATCAGCCTCTTTGGTGAATATTTGATATTCTGTGTAATACTCCTAAATGTAATATCTATAATTTTATTAATATTTTAATTTATCCTCACATCATTTGCCCTAAGGTGGCTGTAGCCTTAATGCTTCACTAAAAATATTCCATAATATTAACAATTGCAGATGAAACGAAATATTAGTATTTCAACATGGTATGCTCCCTAATATTTTGGAATAAAAATTATCTCTAGTAGCTACTGAAATACACATAGTAACCCTTTGAATTTTATTGTTTTGATTTTTGAAAATCATAGGAATGTAAGGTGAAGTTTATATATAGGAAGTTGTCATATGGTGCAAACATTCCATAAAGTCCTCTTACCATGTGTTCTTCAGTCTGCATAGTTATTCTACTTAACAGTTTTTTTTAAGTTTATTTATTTAATCTCTACACCTAACGTGGAGCTCAAACTCACAACACTGAGATCAAGAGTTGTATGTTCTTCTGACTGAGCCAGCTAGACATCCCTCTACTTAATACTTTTTAAAAGTAGATCACAGCATCTCAGCAAATCTGTTACCATAAATTTAGTGCTACACAAACATTGTGACAAATTCCTTATAATTAGAAATTAAACAGTTGTATTTGCAACTACACTTTAATAAAAGTCATTTTACAATAAGTATTTAAGAACGTCCTATAATGTTAAATGTATTGCTATTAATACTGCTTCATTAATTATATTTGACATGTGCTTTACATCTTATCAGTTTTGTAGTTAGAAGTTTTATCGATAACTCCATGACTGACACAACAGTCAGTGAATAATAACCTATTCTAGGTATTTTGTGTATTTTCATGGGGTCTTAGCTAAAGTTTAAACTTTACTTTTAATTGATCTATGAGCCAGATAAAAATATAATTTTAAATAATTACATTTTTAACATGTTTTATTATGATTTATTCAGTTTGAAATTCTACAAGTGAGATATCCCCTCATGAGCTCACGGTAACTCCTGGGAAAGGACACTAGGGAAGCAGGATAAAAAACACAATGAAAGGATAAGTGAAGAGTCCGGATCAAAGCTATTGCAGTGCATTAATCTTGTTCTCCAGAGTACCTACAAACATACCAAATTTGGGACGGTAAAGCATGTCAGCTCACCTAATTCAGCTTGTTTATCAAACAAATCTTGATATAATACTGCCTTAGGCTAGTGCATGCCTTCTTTTTTTATTGTAATAAAACATACAGAGCATAATATTTATCATTTTAACTATTTGTAAGTGTGTAATTCAATGACATTAAATACATTCACAATGTTGTATAACCATCACCACTATCTATTCCCCAAAATTCTCACCATCCCTAACAAAAATTCTGTACTCACTAAACAATAATTCCATTTTTCCTTTCCCAATCCATAATAACTTCCATTCCACTTTTTGTATCTATGAATGTGCCTATTCTGGGTACCTCATATAAGTGCAGTCGTACAATATTTGCCCTTCTGTGTCTGGCTTATTACACTAAGCTTAATTTTTTAAATGTCCATTCACGTTGCAGCATATAGCAAAATTTAATTCAATTCCTTTCATGGGTGAAGAAAATTTCATTGTAAAAATAATAATTATATTTTTAAAGTAAATTTGAACAAACTTGATATACATAACAAAAAATTTCAATATGTTTGTACTATCATTTCTGTGGCCATATGATTTATTATTCATTTTTATTCCAATAGTGAAAGGGATGACTAATAACAATTAAACCTAGACAACATGCTTATACTGGGACTCTCCAGGGAAAACAAGAAAAATGGTCCTCCTAGGTACCAAGGAAAACATTCACTGTGGCAAGAAGGAGAACATAGTTACCAACGGCAAAGTATCTTCTTCATTAAGAACTAGATATGGAATTGCTTTGTGGGATCCCAGGGTTTTGATGTAATTAAAGGTTTAATATAAAACAAAATTCTTTTTCTTTTTTTTTTTTTAATGTTAGAGGTTGTTAGAAGTGACAGTCTGTGTGTAAAATAAAACAAAATTCAAATGTTAAACAGTAGCTTTAAGATAACACTGGTTTTCAAAAAACAAAAACAAAAACAAAACAAAAAAAACTACTCTTACAGGCCCCCAATGACTGGAGAGAACCATAATAAAACCTTAATTCACTGGTTAGAATACTGCTGGTATCACCATAATTTTACCTGAACATAGCAGACTCTATTCTTTTCGAAAACTTAATCTCATCTTGTGCTATAGCTACAGAACAAAGAGCCTCTTAAAATCAGTAAATGCTTGGGACACCTGGGTGGCTCAGTCGGTTAAGCAACTGACTCTTGATTTTGGCTTAGGTCATTATCTTACAGTCACGGTTTCAAGCCCCATATCAGGCTCTGCACTGACAGTGTAGAGCCTGCTTGGGATTTTCTCTCTCCCTCTGCCTCTGCCCTACCACTCCCTCTCAAAATAAATAAATAAATCTAAAAAAATTTGGTAAATGCTCTTCACTCCTCCCCCACTTCCATTTTTACCTAAACATTTTCAATTTTCTTACCTGTCTTTCAAAATTTTACTCATCATGCCACTTTTCACTAGAAGTCTTCCCTTAGTATCATGGCAGAAATGGTTGTCTCTACTAGAGCACTTTTTTTTCTGCCTAGTCTTATAACTATATGCATTTTAATACATGTATTTGGAGCTTGACGTGATATCTCTATACTTCCCATCGTCTAATCTGTTGTGCCTCCTGCAATAGAGTTTCACAAATGCAAAAGAGTAAAATAGTGGGTTAAGGTCGGCCCACAAAAGAAATAGCTCTTTCTTGAGACACACAGGACACCTAACACACTCCTAGCCAATTATCTTCCAAAATCTCAAGGTCATATGAAGCCTAGAAACAATAGAAGAGGTTGCTGAGTTTGGGAAAATGTTTACCAGAATATCTCAATAACCTTTATCTACTGCAGTTATCTAAAATAATCCAGAGTATGCTTTAGTTCATCATAGTCACATGGTAGTATATCGAAGAAACAAGATTATCTTAGGAAAAAGAACTTGAGTAAAGAACTTTCTACATTTTGAATCTCATCACTAGAAGCATAAAACTTCAGAGTCTGAGTGAACCATAAAATTCATCCTTTTTAGAAAGCTACCTTCTCCAATCTCCTTATAATGTACTAATTTACTGGACAATATACTAGAGAGATGATTGTTCTAATTCACCTTAATACCTCCACTAATGGGAACTCATTACCAGTTGAAAATCCTCTTCAATTTAGAGTTAATGTGTTCTCAGGGCTAATTTAGAAAACTTCAGTTTCATATATACTTTTGTGTGTGAAATATTACCCTGTTCTTCAATATTTCTTAATATTTCATACTATCCCAATGTTTCCTCCCATTCATATAGCTTGACATGTTGTATTTAGGTAGGGTAGAATGCAAAATAACAAGAGTCTTGATAGGAAGTTAAAAGCTTAGCTTTTAGGGATGGGATGTAAAGGCCTTATGCTATAGCATTAGTGTTAAAAGTGTAATTGAGAGGGGTGCCTGGATGGCTCAGTTGGTTAAACATCCAACTTTGGCTAAGGTCATAATCTCAGAGTTTGTGAGTTCGAGCCCTGTGTCGGGCTCTATGCTGATAGTTCAGAGCCTGGAGACTGCTTTGAATTCTATGTCTCATCCTCTCTCTGCCCCTCCCCAGCTTGTGTTCTGTCTCTGTCTCTCAAAAATAAATAAATGTAAAAAATGTTTTTTTAAATTATTTATTTATTTTTAACGTTTATTTATTTTTGAGACAGAGAGAGACAGAGCATGAACAGGGGAGGGGCAGAGAGAGAGGGAGACACAGAATCTGAAACAGGCTGCAGACTCTGAGCGGTCAGCACAGAGCCCCACGCGGGGCTCAAACTCACGGAAGGTGAGAGCATGACCTGAGCCGAAGTCAGACGCTTAACCGACCGAGCCACCCAGGCGCCCCAAAAAAGTTTTTTTTTAAAGTGTAATTGAGAAATGTGAGTAATACTTCTACTTCCTGAAGACTGGATAATCTTGCCCTGAAAAGGGAGGAAATCAGAAAGTAAAAAGAATCTAGGTACTGGTGTAAAGCCCTGAGAAGCATGCATACGCTTAAGCCTCAGTTTTTGTTAGTAGAGAGGGTTGACAATAGAAACTCCAATAATTTTGAGTGATCCAAATACAGATACGATAAATGATTCTCCATCTCTCACTCCTGCTCCCACTAAAGGCTGAAATTTTGCAAAACCTAGAGATCCCATATAGATCAGTCTCCCAAGAAAGAGAACAATTTTCAGAAGTGTAAAGAATGGATCTGGAGAGACAACGAGAAAATGTCTGATAGAAATGCAGTAGGATTTATGGAAGATCTGAAGGCTCACTTGAGGTCTGTAGCCATCAATTCAAAGACAGACCGGTCAGTGAGATTGCATTTTCTTCTCCAGCCCCTACACTCAGCAGTTTGGATATATTGCAGAAATAGTTGGAAAATTTAGATTTTGTCAGGTAAGTACCAAGGGTGGAGTAAAAAAAAAAAAAAATTGGAATAGAAGTTGTATTCATGATATTATAGCATTAGATCAGGTTATAAACTAAGAAAAGAAACATGATAGACCCCTTATTCTGCAAACACATGGTTAGTAAATGAAAGATACCATTGGGTTGAAACATTTTAAAATTAGTATACTAGAACAGAGAATAGGGTACAGAATAGGCAAGTAGAAGAGAGCAGCCAGAAATCAGAATATTTGTCATTTCAGATGTTTGAAATTGACCCTCTTGGTAATTCAGAGTTGCAGTATGAGCATGATAGTAGTAGCTAAAGAGGTATGTTAATGCAATGATTTCCAGAATCAAGGTGCTTTCTTCTATTAATTTTAAAAGGGAGGACAGATGGATTAGATGAGAAATTCCTGGTATTACCTCATCCAACGGATTTCAAATCCTTGGATAGGTATTGATTTAAAAAAGAAAAAAAATAAATCCTCACAGGAGCTTTATCATTAAAATGCCAGTCAACTGATTTTTTACATATTGATGGTACTGGTTCCTTATTATGGAGTCAAGAAAATCATCAGCATATGCAAGAGCGCTAGACATATAACAGGTATTCAATATATACTTGTTGCATGAGAACGAGTGTTTGAAAGAATAACTATAGTTTTAAGAAATAATGAGGAAATCATTATGAAATGCTTGCTTGTACAGTTATTTTTTGTGTCACACATAAATAGATGAGAGAGTATATGTGAAAACTTTCTAGGTCTTAAAGCTTCATAATCATTAATATGTTTCTGCAATTTTGATGTATTAATATTCATTAAACAATCATTCATAGAAAAATGCTGTAAAGAGGAAATGAAAATTTCCAAAATCTATCAACTGGGTTCTTAAGTTGGACTTGACATCCTTCAAAGCTTTGAAAATATAACCTTGTTTTTAACTGTTCAGTGTCACTAGTCCAGTGCTATGTTTACCCATGTGGGCTTCATATAACAGAAAAATGTGGCTAATTTTATTTATTTATTTATATTCATTATACAGTTTTATTTCTTTCTACTCTCCTCCTCCTTTTATTTATTCATTTATTTTCCTGTAGGAGCAAACACATTTTTTTCTCTTACAAAAACAGAAAGAATGCCAGCTCATGTCACTCAGGATTCTGCAGAGCTTAACTTGTGCATAGGAAGCTCTTCCTTCATGGATCTTTTCATGGTTTGCTTATTACCATCTTTTAGGTTTCAAGTCAAATACCCATTCTACTCCCTACCCTAGACAGATTTATAATTCTAGTATAGCACTCATTTTTTATCTTTATCAAAGCACTTATCAACACTTGAAGTTACCTTGCTTACATGTTTAAGCCTTATCTCACATCTAACCTTTATGGTCAAGTAAGTTCCTTAAGGTCAAGGATTCAGTTTGTCTTTACTCCTGTGTTCCTAGCACTTGGAGAAGTACTTAACAAACAGTAGTTTACCAGAGAATATTGGTAGGTTTTCTAATATTAACAGATCTGTAAATCATTCCTTTTAAGATTTCTTTAATGGATATCATAAATAGCAGTTCTGTATCAGCCAGTCTAGTAACAATATAAAAACTTCATCAGAGTTTAACAGAATTTTTGGTATAAAGAATTAGAAACCATGACTCAGAGAACTAGAAAGACAAGAAGGAAATACTAAAGTATCACAGAAGGAAGCAATTGCCACCTTCTTCGCTGGAGAACAAAGAGGTAAGGTTGGAAGAGTTAGCATTTAGAAACTTGGAGGAAGAGTCCTGTGAATCTGGAACTCAGATCTCTAGAGAGGGGTGATGCAAAGTTGGGGCTACCTGTGAGATACCACAGCAGAAAATCACGTGTTCCCGCAGCACAGAAAGACTGACAAGTGGAATCAGCTGCTACGGGCAGGATTCGGTTCTCTGTTGCTGTTTTAAGGACAGAGGAGTGTGGTGGTGATGGCAACAGAAGCAGGAAGCAAACAAAAGTAGCAGGTCCTTCTCCTTCCAACAACAGCTTTCCTCTGTTTACTCCTACTGAAAGAATCTAATAGGAACCCCTTATCAAAGGAGAAAAGTGATTGGCAAAGTTCCAGCCCCACCTCAAAGAACAGTACAAAAGGGTCAGTTTGAAGCCGAGATCATTATTTTAATAACCAGAATATTCCTTAATACAAGAATATTTAATATATATTTTACTTGGGTAATTTTCCTATCAAATTTTAAGCATTATTTTAAATACTTAATATATTTGACATTAATTTTGTTAAATGTTTTGAAATTACATTATAGTTAAAAATTTTCCCACAGTTAGCTTTTGTACCATCACTAGTCATTCAATAATTCTCTCTCATTTTATACAATTCTTTTTTACACAGTAAATTCATATGAAGGGAGAGAAACAGGGGGTGGGTAGAGATACACAGATTTGATTTAATTTTTTTTTAAATTCCTTGTTTACTGATTTACCCAAATCTTTTGTTCTTTCAATATTTCTCTCTCACTAAATGACACCACTCCCATCAGAAACCTGGGTATCATTTTTGGGGCGCCTGGGTGGCTCAGTTGGTTGAGCAGCCGACTTCTGCTCAGGACATGACCTCACAGCTCCAAGGCTCATGTGTTTGAGCCCCACGTTGGGCTCTGTGCTGACAGCTCAGAGCCTGAAGCCTGCTTCAGATTCTGTATCTCCCTCTCTCTCTGTCCTCCCCTGCTCAGACTCTGTCTCTCTCTCTCTCTAAAAAAAAAAAAAAATAAGATAAAATAAACATTAAGAAAAAATTAGGAAAAAAAAAAAGAAAAGAAACCTGGGTATCATTTTTGTCTTCATCCTCTTTCCTTTCTTGTCTTACTGGGAATTCTTATCCCATTTTCACTTTATTCTCTCATAACAGACAGGGTGATTTTTACAAAACACAAATAAGATTGCACTTTTTTCTTACATGAAATGTTACTATGGTCTCCCTTTGCTCTTGAGAACACTTCTTTAACATGTCTGAGCAGAACTAATATCATATGATATGTACCCACTGTCATAGTTTCACCTTTCAATGTGCTTCCTTTCCCTCAATGTACTTTAACTCCATGGTTTTTCCCTAATACTGCTATGTTTCTGCTCCAACCAGGGTCTTTACTAAAGGGTCCTTCTGCCTTGAAGGAGCTATCTACTCCCCCCCTCTACACCTAGGAGCCTCTTCAATTTATTTTAGATTTTAGGTATACTGTCTCTTTCCTTGGGTAGTTTCTATGAACTTCTTTACTAGGAACAGTCTTCTATTACACAATAACTTTTATAGGCTATATAACTAATCCTTCTGCCACTCCATGGTAAGTTCTGTCAAGGCAATGTTTGACTCATACATTTTATCCAGGAGTACTTGTCGTATACTGATTACTCAATAAATATGTGCTCAATAAATTAATAGAGATAATACCACCTATTATTGGATATATAACCCAATTATTTGCTTCATTTTTCTTTCAAGAGACATTTATAATGTACATCTTTGAATTCAGTATATTTTATTCATTTATTATCAGGAATTTTATTTTGTGTTGCCATATGGAACTATTCACATTGTACTTTCAAATGAGATGGGTTTTTGAATCCCAACAATGTTTTAATCGAATTTCTTGGGAGACATTTTTTAAGAATATGATCAGAAATAAGCCCACAATTTTATGGTCAATTAATCTTCGACAAAAAAGACAAAAATATGCAACAGGACAAAGACTATCTCTTCAATAAATGGTATTGGGAAAACTGGACAGCCACATGCAAAAAAATGAAACTGGACCACTTTTTCACACCATACACAAAGATAAAATCAAAATTGATTAAAGACCTAAATGTGAGAATGGAGACCATAAGAATCCTAGAAGAGAAGATAGCCAATAATTTGTCTGGCATTGGCTGTAGCAATATTTTTCTAGATATGTCTCCTGAGGCAAGGGAAATTAAAGCAAAAATAAACTACTGGAACTACATCAAAATAAAAAGCTTATGCACAGCAAAGTAAACAATCAAAAAAATAAAAATAAAAGACAATTTACTGAATGAAAGAAGATATTTCCAAATAATATATTCAATAAAGGGCTAGAATCCAAAATGTATAAAGAACTTACAAAACTCAACACTGAAAAAATACAACAAACAAAAAAAAGCCAATTAAAAATTGAACAGAAGAGGAGCACTTGAGTGTCTCAGTCAGGTAAGCATCCAACTCAGTTTCAGCTCAGGTCGTGATCTATGCTGAGCAGGGAGCCTGCTTAAGATATTTTCTCTCTCCCTCTCCCTCTCCCATTCCTTCTCCCTCTCTGCCTCCCTCTCCCTTTGTCCCTCTCTCCACTCATTCACTCTCTCTAAAAAATAAAAAAATAATAATTAAACAAATTAAAAAAATGAGAAAACACAACTAGACATATCTTCAACATACAGGCCAACAGACACATGAAAAATGCTCAGTATCACTCATCATCAAGGAAATGAAAATCAAAATCACAATGGGACACCACCTCATACCTGTCAGAATGGCTAAAATAAAAAACACAAGAAACAACAAGTGTTGGCAAGGATGTGGAGAAAAAGGAACCCTCATGCATTGTTGGTAGGGATGCAAACTGCTATAGCCACTGTGGAAAACAATGTGGAGGTTCCTCAAAAAATTTAAAAAAAATAGAATTACCATATGATCCAGTAATTTCACCACTGGGTATTTACCCAAAGAATATGAAAACGTTAATTTGAAAGGATATATGCACTCCAATGTTTAATGCAGCATTATTTACAATAGCCAAGACAAGAAACAGCCCAAGTGTCCATCAACAGATGAATGACTAAAGAAGATGTGGCATATATATACATTTGAATATTATTTAGCCACAAAAAACAATAAAATCTTGCCATCTGTAACAACGTGGATGGATCCAGAAGGCAAATGCTAAGCAAAATCAGTCAGAGAAAGACGAATACCATAAGATTTCCCTCACAGGTGCAATTTAAGAAACAAAACAAATGAACAAAGAAAAAGGAGACAAACCAAAAAACAGACTCGTAACTATAGAGAACAAACTGATGGCTACCAGAGGGAAGTGGGGATGGGTGAAATAGGTAATGGGGATTAAGATAAACATGATGAACACTGAATAATGTATAGAATTGTTGAATCACTGTATTGCACACCTGAAACTAACATAACACTATATGTTAACTATACTGGAAATTTAAAAATATATAATCACTTCTACAAATACTAATGATAATTTTTATTTTTCTTTCAAATATCTGTTTCTTTTTTAGTTTTTCTTGATTATTGTCTAAAACTTTCAGGAAAAAAGATATGTAATGATAAAAGCAATTGTGGCATCCTTACAGACAGCTTTAAAAATATTTTGGAGTTAAAAAAAGAGAAAGAGTAATAAGCTACACTAGTAAGTAGTAGAAAGAATAGAACTGTTAAGTTCCTACTTTACACTTACCTTGTCAAAAATATTACCCCTGCTTGGTATGTTGTCATTCTACTTCCAAGACAATATTATATTTTTTCTCTTTGGAGTCTTATATTCATATGACAAGTTTTCCATACTCTTATGTGAGTAATAATATGTAGTTTGAGTTATTGTTGCTTATCATATGTCACCAAAAGTTCCAAAAAAGCCCAGTGGACTCCAAACAAGGCTGCTCAGATTTAAATCCTTGCTTCATTTCTTACTAAGTTTTGTGACCTAAGAAAGTCATCTGATTTCACTCTGACTCATTTCCTCATCTGTAAAATAGAATGAGAAGAAGATGAGTTAGTATACATAAAACATTAAAAGATCTTGAAGATTTACAGTGCTGTTATTAAGGACTCTACAATTATACAATCACAAACACGGAATTATAGAATGTTGAATAGAAAATGATGTGATACAAGAAAATAATTTTTATTATTTAAAACTGAAAGCATATATATAAAATGTTTTTAACTCTTATTCAATTAGTAGTGCTTCAATATATTTTAAAGGATTATAAACTAAAAATGCATAATCAAAAGCATTTATTTTAGTGAAATCTCTATGTTATCAAAGGCCAGTTGTAGGTCAAGAAACATTCTGAAGTGTTCTGATTTACTTTTAGCAGCTCAAGGACAGGAAGAGGACTTAAAATTAATCAAGTGAAAATTTTGAGAATGAGTTTGAAAGATGTGTCTCTTTAATTTCAATAAAAGATTAGCACTGAGAGAAAAGATGAAAAAATCAAGAGGTATGATTTGAGAGGTGCCATCCTAGAAGTATCTCATCCTCAGGGACAATTTATAAATATGTGGAATATCCTCAAATCCAATCAAGATGGTTAGAGTATATTTAAAGGGAAAAAGCAGTCATCAAACTTAGAAAAAGTTATAACTTAATCACTGTGTGTTATCCCTCATGAAACTTCTGATTAGAATTCAGTCCAATGCACATTTATATCAGGCTGGGATGCCAAGAATGATGAACATCAGTGTGCCAGTCCCTCAAAAAGCAATGGCATAATCCTCATAGTGAAAGTATTAAAGTGCCTGCTGGCTTAAATCTAAGTCTCCCATGTGTTTATCATTGAGAATCAGTCCATGTTCTGACTGATTAAAATAAATATATAATTGATCTAAAAATTGGAGGAACCAAGTAAAATCTCTTATGTTATGATAGATATTTAAGGTTAACCTAAGATAAATAATTGGGGTTGTAAATTATTGTATCAAGGTTAAATTTGTTTATGAGGATACGCTTTTATTTTTTAAGTTTATTTATTTATTTTGAAAGATTAAAAAGAGAGTGAGACAGAAGAAGAGAGAGAGGGAGAGAGAGAATCCCAAGCAGATTCCTCAGTGTCAGCACACAGACCAATGCGGGGCTCCAAAGCAGGAACCATGAGATCATGATCTGAGCCAGGGTTGGATTCTTAACCTACTGAGCCACCCAGGAGCCCTGAGGATATGCTTTTATTTATTTATTATTTATTAACTTATTAATTTATTTGTTTTAATGTTTATTTTTGAGAGACAGAGACATGGCACGACTGGGGGAGGGGCAGAGAGAGGGGAAGACACAGAATCTGAAGAGGCTCCAGGCTCTGAGCTTTAAGCAGAGAAACTGTCTCGGGGCTTGACCTCAAGAGCTGTGAGATCATGACCTGAGCCGAAGTCGGCCGCTCAGCAAACTGAGCCACCCAGGTGCCCCAGGATATGCTTTTAAAATCAGGTTTACATAGGGGCTCCTGGGTGGCTCAGTCGGTTGAGCGTCTGACTTTGGCTCAGGTCATGATTCTCACAGTCTGTGGGTTCAAGCCCCATGTCGGGCTCTGTGCTGACAACTCAGAGCCTAAAGCCTGCTTTGGATTCTGTGTCTCCCTTTCTCTCTGCCCCTCCCCTGCTCATGCTCTGTCTCTCTGTCTCAAAAATAAATTAAAACATTTAAAAAAACAAAAAATAAATAAAATCAGGTTTACATAAGCCATACGCTATACTGAAATGTGTCTTGCTATTGCTAATATCAACAAGTAGTTTTCCAATAAGGGAGCATTCTCTTGTAAGAGTCTCAGAAGTCAATTTCTGAGAATTGGGGGCTTTAAAAATATTAAGGGTTTGGATGAGTTATGGTATGATGGGGAAAGATGGGATTCAGTAGGCACAAAGTGAGAGGCTAAAGCTTGAAGGTCCTTGGGTGGAGGAAAACACATTTTAAAACATTTCTTCTGGGAACATATGACCTTGAGCACACTCCCTCAGGAATAAAATTCCACTTAAGAATGTAACAGACACCACCCACTCCCTCAGGTTTCCCCTAGGAATTTGACAAACAAAAGACCCGACTGAAAATAAGTAGACCATGAAACACATGACCCACAAGGAACAGCGACCATTCACAGACCACCCCTCATACAATGGAAATGAGCCAACCAAAATGGAATGACTAAGCATTTAGAGTTACCTAGACAAGGGTAGAACCTGAGAAGGAACAAGGGCCCCTGATCAAAACCCTACAAAACAGAGTCCCTTGCCTGTAGTCGCAGGTATTCATTTTTGAATGTCCCCTCTTTGTAAAGAGAGTTTCATACTATTCTTACTCTCTAATCTTCTACTCTAATAAACTTCTGCCTGCTGCTCATTTTAATCTGTGTCCATTCTTCAGAGTGGTGAGACAACACATTCTGGGTATTGAGGTAAAAACTCCTGCAACAATGGGCAGCATAAAAGATGTTATTTATGGGATGTTATGTGAGCAGCAGAGTTTCGAAAAAGGAGTGGGATTAGAAATTGTAAAAATATACATAATGCTGTCTTCCCCACTCTCCTATAAAAAGACATTATTGACAAATGTGATGTGATTCATGATAGAAAAAGGTTGTTAGTTAAAAGACATCTAAAGTCATAAAGGACATTTTAAATCCTGAAAAATGACAGGCAAAACAGTTGACATTTTGGAAGGTTTGAACAACACAACTTATGAACTGTTCTAATACATATATAAGTAACACTGCTCAACAAGTTGAGTATACACATTTGTTTGCCTTCTTAAAATGTTTAAAATAAACGCCATATATATATATATATATACATATATATATATATTTAAGGTGTACAGCATGGTGTTTTGAGATACACACATAATGAAATGATTACTACGGTCAAGCTAATTAACCATCTCCCCACACAGTTATATTTTCCTCCCCAGGAGACTAGGGTGTGCCAAGTCCTTTCAGTTCCCTGAGACAGGCAAGATGGATGCCAGCCTCTCCAGAAGCAGCTGGAAGAGTTGAGGAGCTAGATATGTGGTCCAGTTGCTTCTCTCCTCATGGAGAACCTGGGAGCTGGAGTTTATCTTACACTCACTCTGCACTGAGCTGGGGAAAGGAGCTATGGCAGATGCCTGCACTCTTTTTCAGACCACATGCCACTCACCCAGGGAAAGACCGGGTAAGATAGGCAGAGAGGGAAATGATAGGACCTGAGGTCCCTGGGTGGGGAAAAACACAAAATTTGGAACAATGCTGAGTGTCTGACTACAGCAAATTCTCTCTGGCACAAGGTTTCTCTTGAGAATGTAACAGAAACCACCTACTCCCCCTGAGGTTCCTCTCAGGAAATTGACAAAGGACCTAATTAAATATAAGTAGGAGACCTTACAAGGAATGATAAGACCATAGGCAACCCTTCACACAATGGAATCTAGCCAATTAGGAATGGACCACCCAGCACCTAGGGCTATCAAGCCAATAATGGTGAGGTGAGGGGGAGGGCTGACCGGAACCTTATAAAAACAAGGACCCTTGCCTATAGTCTAGGATATTCACCTTATAATGTCCGCCCTCTGAAGAGAGCTTTCATACTCTTCTTCCTAATATTATACTCTAAACGTTTGTCTGCTGTTCATTTTGTGTCCACTTTATTCTTCAAAGCCAGGAGACAAGGAACCCGTGTTTTGAGGTAAAAGATCCTTCAACACCACTTCGCACCGCTGTTGTGCTCTCCTGTCAGTCCCGGGGGACAAGTGAATGGCAGGCCCCAGGAGCTCTCAGACACAGGTGCCTTAACGCAAGGCTTGGTTCCATCTCTGGAGTAAGGGGGCAGGAGGGGTGCTGCAGGAAGTGCTCACCCACCATTTCCAATTCCCTGGAGACCAGTGATTACCTGCCAGAGACAAGCCAGGTGGGAGCCAGACCTCCGGGGGAGGCAGCTGGAAAAGGTGGGGTACTGGATGTGCAGTCTAACTCCTTGTAGGGAGAGGCCAGGAGATGGGTGTTATTGCAGGGGCGTGATAGGACCGGAGTCACAGTAGGCCTCCAGAGGCATTTAAAAGCGCGCTTAGTTGACCCGAGACCAGAGGGACTAGCACAGGCCCGGACGCAGGAGTTCCTAGACACAGGGAGAAGCCCAGCCTTTCGGACAGCTGCGGAAAAGTGAGGGCACTGGAAGTGTAGTCCAATTCCTTCCGGGTAGAAGCTAAAGGGTTTGTTTGTTACCCCTGGAAGAACCGGTGGAGGACTGAGGTGGGAGTCACCGGAAGTGCCCACACGCCCCACCTACCTCGCGTGTCCGCGACTCCCACCACTCGCCACAGAAAACGAGCTGTGGGTGGCGAGGTCATGGAGTTTCACCAGCCAGACACTGGCCAAGCTTCCAGAGGACACTGAGTGCCGCCAAAGGTAGGAGAGTTGGAAACCAGACCCTCCGGCAGCAGTCGGAGGAGTCGGGACTTGAGACGTGCAGTCTAGCCCCTTCCAGGGGGAAGCTGGGAGCTGGGCTTTACGGTAGGCTCGCTCGCTGTGCTCAGAGCCCTGCGGACTAGCTGCCCTACGTGCTCTTGCAAGGGTTTAAAGGGGTATCCATGCTGTCTGTGGCCCCAGGGGTCTAGTGAATGTCAGCTCCCAGAAATACGAGTTAGGGGTCCGTTCCTCAGGTGGCAACAGTAACGGTTGGTGCATTGGACGCGTGGTGTCAACTTTTCACTGCTCAGGAAAAAGCTGGGAGTTGGGGACGCTTTCTAGATGGTATGGTGCTGTGCCAGGGATGGGGTTTAAGATGCCAGTGTGTCTCAGCTTTTCCTACCTGTTTCACTGTGGGTATTTTCTCAGTCACTGAGTGTGTAGGAGATTCTCAGCTATTTCTGGATTTTTTCATAGAGCGGTCCTACACATGTAGCCGTTTATTCCTTGCATCCGTATTTGGGAGGAGAGAGAGTCTGGAGCGTTCTATTTCACCATCTTATTAATGTTACTCCCCTCCCCTCATTCCTTTCAAAAATACATACAATATTTACAACTATTTGTTTCCAGGTTGTAAAGAAAGTGTTATTAAATTATAAAATATCAACTCCGCATGGAGGAACATTTGTGATTACAGCATAATGTTAGTAATTCGCTACTAAACAGGTATTCTCATCTATAGATCTGGAATATAAAAATGGGTTTACGAAGAGTGAATGGGTAAAATACTCTATTAACTGCTACCAGCTGATCATGATTGAACAGCACCATGATGTGTGAAGTTTAATGAAGCTAAATAAGAACTTGGAGGGACTTGGAGGGAACTTTTAAATTTGTTTTAGAAAATAGGAAATGTTAAACATTAATAAGAATTTTCCTCAACATGCTGGAAACATATCAACCCAAAGGAAATACAGAAAAGAAAGTGGTAAAAGTTTTTAAAAATTTAAAAATTAAAAAGGGAAATCAGATTAATCAACTATGCATAGAGATGATCAATAAAAGAAGACACTGTTTTTGAAAACTAATAAAGTATCTTAGTATAAGAAAATATAAATGATGGGCTCCTGGGTGGCTCAGTCCATTAAGCATCCAACTTCAGCTAGAGTCTTGAGCTCACAGTTCTTGAGTTCAAGATCCGCATTGGGCTCTCTGCTGTCAGTGCAGAGCCTGCTTCAGATCCTCTGTCTCCCTCCCTCTCTCTCAAAAATAAACATTAAAAAAAGAAAATATAAATGAGTTCTTATCTATTTATAATTAAATGTAAAAGCAATGTAGGAACAAAAAGCTACTTCATAAGCTTGAGTTATTTTAAAATTTGAAATCTTAAAATTCAAAATATTAAAAGAAGTTTTATTATTTTTTTTATGTTTACTTATTTTGAGAAGGAAGGAGGGGCAGAGAGAGGAAGAGATTGGATCCCAAACAGGCTCCATGCTGTCCATGCAGTGCTAGACTTGGGGCTCTGTCTCACCAACTGTGAGATCATGACCTGAGCTGAAATCAAGAGTTGGACACTTAACCGACTAAGCCACCCAGGTGCCCCTAAAAGAGAAGTTTTAAATACTGGTAGAAAAACATTGTATTGGGGCACCTGGGTGGCTCATTCGGTTGGGCGTCCGACTTCGGCTCAGATCATGATCTCGCGGTCCGTGAGTTCAAGCCCCGCATCGGGCTCTGGGCTGACAGCTCAGAGCTTGGAGCCTGTTTCGTATACTGTGACTCCCTCTCTCTCTGACTCTCCCCTGCTCATGCTGTGTCTCTCTGTCTCAAAAATAAATTTAAAAAAATGTAAAAAAAAAAAAAAAAAAAAGAAAAACATTGTATTTAGCATATATGAAACAGACAAAGATGATCCTTAGACAAAGATAATATAATCCTTAGAAAAATTAATTAAGGGCATAAACTGAATGTTCACAAAAAAGGAAATAAAGTTAAAATGAAAAATAAACATAGAATCACCATGTGATCCAACAATCTCACTGTATCTATCTGAAGGAAATGAAATCTGTATCTCAAAGAGATATCTGCACTTCCATGTTCATTGCCAGCATTATTCACAATAGCCAACATATGGAAACGACATAACTGTCTATTGAGGAATGAATAGATGAAGAAAATGTGATATATAGATGTATATTTGTGATGATATGGCTGAACCTGGAGGGCATTATGCTAACTGAAATAAGCCAGTCAGAGAAAGATCATACTGTATGATCTCATTTATGTGTGGTATCTAAAAAAATTGAACTCCTAGAAACAGAATTGTGGATGTCAGTCAGGGAGTGGGAGGTGAGGGAAATGGGGAGATGTTTGTTAAAAGGAAAAAAAAAACTTTTCAGTTATCATGAGTAAGTTTTGGGGATCTAATGTACAGAATAATACTTTATTGTATACTTATATTTGCTAAGAGTATAAATCTGAAGTGTTCTCATCACGCACATAACAACAATGGTAACTGTGATGTGATGATGTGGTAATTAACTTGATTGTAGTAATCATTCCACAGTGTACATGTATATCAAATCATAATATTATGTAACTTAAATCTATACAAGTTTGTCATTTATACTTCAATAAAGCTGGGGGAAAAAAAGCCCTTCAGGTGATTCTGATATACACACTCAAGTTTGAGAAGCACTGCCATGGAGATTTTAGTTGACATTTATTTAAAATTATACTTCTTGTACTTTGAAATTTTTATTAACTACTTCATGATTTACAAATAAAAGTACTATTCAGAAGCTAAGAAATACTTGTTTAAATCAAAGAAAATAAATTCAATATATAAAATAATTTTTTTTATTCACACCTAAGCAAAGTGTATATGATGATAGAAATAAATGGTGATGATGATGGTAACTGTACTTTGAGCATTCTTATACACTTGGGGCAGAAGTTTAAATTGAAACAAACATTATTAAAATCAACTTAGCAAAATGTATCAAGGATTATAAAAACATTTAATAAGATTTGTACCAGTAATTCTCTTCCTTATAATCTATTAAAAAAAAAAAAAAAAAACAAGGGGCGCCTGGGTGGCTCAGTCGGTTAAGCGTCCGACTTCAGCTCAGGTCATGATCTCTCGGTCCGTGAGTTCGAGCCCCGTGTCGGGCTCTGGGCTGATGGCTCAGAGCCTGGAGCCTGCTTCCGATTCTGTGTCTCCCTCTCTCTGCCCCTACCCTGTTCATGCTCTGTCTCTCTCTGTCTCAAAAATAAATAAAACGTTAAAAAAAAAAAACAATAAAACACACACACACACACACACACAGAGGCTCGTGATTTATCTACAACAGAGTTTAACAAGGCGTTGCTTATGATAATAACAAAATAGAAATAGTCTAGGTATCCCCAAGTGAGAACTAAAGAAATTATGGTACAGGGATATTATAGTGGACATTTGTGAGAGACTACCCATCATTCATTATTTCTTTGTCCCTTTCTCAGAGGACTGGATTTTTCCCCATTTGATAACATCTATATGGTTTTTGTGGTGTGGGCCCTGATTGACTTCATTTAAAAAATATATATATAAATGGACAGAAATTAGATGAGAGGAAGCAGATGGACATAAGCCAGTCAGTTCCCATTATTCTTCCTGGATATAGTGATTGGTTCAAGGTAAATACGTCAGGTATTATGTTCAGCTGTATACAACTGAGAACCCAAATAATAGCAGTTAACTAAGTATCAGTTTATTTGTATCATGCAACAAGCCCAGAGCCAGGCAAGCTGGGACAGGATCAGTGGCTGCATTATCCATTACAATAGTTTCTTCATTCTCTTCTCAGACATCCTTACCAGACAGCCTGTTTCATACATGTCTCTTTGTAGCCCCAAAATGGCAGCTCCACAACCAGTACCATACCCACATTGCATTCAGAAAGAAGAGAAAAGGGCAAGGGCAAAATACTCTTTCCAGTGAGTGTTTTACACTTAAAGAACTTACTTTGGAACCATCCAACAACTACTATGTGCAACTCAGGTTATATGCTTAGGAAGTCTGGAGAATCTGTTTTTACTTATTTGAGGTACTGTTAGTAAACAAGAGAAGACTAGGTAAGGTAGGCAATTGGTGATTTCTGGACAAAGGTTGGTATACAAAATGAGTTGGTCCTGACAAAGAGATATCCTTGACTTTTTGCATGGTTTAAGGAGCAATGTTTGCATTTAAGACTTTAAATGTCTTTTTTGTATGAATCAAGCAATATTTGATTAGTATCTATCCTCAGTACCCCATCATATTCTTAATTGTTTATACTGATAGATAATAAAATTGAATATTACAAAAATAATTTGCATTCTTAGAGAAATAAGCTTTATAAAATTGTCTCTTAAATGACAGCCAATTAAAATTACATTTCATTCCATAAAAAAGTGTTTTCCTTCTATATATGAATACAGTTTATTTTAGGAAGTTAAATATGCCTGGAGTATATCTATCTTATCATTCTCTCTCTTAGGGTAATGCTTAGGGATGGAAAGGATAAGAAAGCTGTAACAGGAGATTTAATTTGAGCCCAGACCCCATGTTTGCTAATTAGGGGCTCCTAAGCAACTATCTGAAAATCAATTACTCCATCTGTAAAATGGAAGTAACTAGAGTATACTCAGAGGATTCTTATGGGGATTAAAGGAGAAAATATTCGAGAAGCATTTTAAAAACCATCCAGTTCTGCACACATGTTTTTAAACATTGCACTTTTATCCTTTTTTATTTTCTCTTTTATTCACTTATAAAGCACAATGTTGACTTACTCAGCTTAATTAATGTAATATCATATAACCTCAGTTTCATACAAAGCTCTACCATAATGAAATTTTATTTCACTTACACTTTAGAAACACTTTGGTGCCATTTCCTGGGCAGAAACAAGGGGGAAAGCTAGCCCTAGGCATGGGTCTAACAGGCTGGACTCTCACCAAGCATATGGGCAGGCAGTGCTTCAGTGGAGAGATCAAAGCACAGTGGATGGCCTTTCTCTGGATGACTTCCCCAGATGCTTAAGGTTCTTGAAACAGCTGTTTCAATCCAGGCACAGCAGGTCTCTCACTCTACCCTCTGCAAATTGTGGATTCTTTGCAATGTCCCCAATGGATTTTTTTCCCTTACAAATTGGCCTATAGATTAGGCATGACAATTAGCACTAGTCTATAGACTTAGAAAAAGGAAGAAATTAGTCTGGAACTAAAAGAAAACATGTTGTGCACTAGTAAAACATATGATATAAATTAAGTCAGAAAATTATAAATGATGGAGCTAGAAGGGACCTTTGAGACTCCATAGCTCATTGTCCTCATTTTACAGATGAGGAATCTGATGGTATTGTATTTTGTTAGGCTGCTCATGGTCACCATCTCTAAAATCATTAAATTTGTCAGTGGGAGGGGGGAAGCAAAGACAGTTTTGCAGATTCATTTTGTATATGGTTATATTTTGAATCTAAGCATAAAACAGGCTTAAATATTTATTCAAAACACAGCAGTCATTTAAACCTTTATAAACTATAAAGATACTACCAAGTTTTAAAATATATATTTATTTTTTAAAAATTTTTAACTCAAACAGTTTTTTTTTAATTTTTTTAAATGTTTATTTATTTTTGAGACAGAGAGAGACAGAGCATGAATGGGGTAGGGTCAGAGAGAGAGGGAGACACAGAATCTGAAGCAGGCTCCAGGCTCCTAGCTGTCAGCACAGAGCCCGACGCGGGGCTCGAACCCACAGACGGTGAGATCATGACCTGAGCCGAAGTCGGATGCCTAACCGACTGAGCCACCCAGGCGCCCCAACTCAAACAGTTTTTTATTAGTATTTTAAGTGCAGACAGTTGCTTGCTCTCTGGCCAAATATTTTTAATGCAAATCTAGTATATCAAAGCAAAAAGCACTTTATTAAAATATTTATTTATTCATTCATTTGGCATTCATTCATTTATGTAATAATCATCCAGTGAATATTTACAAAATGTCAATTACTGTTTTAGTATTGTACTAGGCATTTGAAATATAGAAACAAAGAAGTGGCTCTTGATCTCTAAAGGAGAGAGTATAGTATAATTGTTAAGAGAAGCAGCTCTGATCTACCTTTTCTAAGTTTGAATTTTTTCTTCTTTACCATCTAGCTAAGTGACATTCAGCAAGTTACTTAACCTCTGTGACTTCATTCCCTCATCTGTAAATGTTCATAATAATACTACCTGCTTCACAGGGATTTATGAGGATTAAATGATGTAATTCATGCATAGTTTTAGCACACTCCCTGGCAATTACTAATCACTGCATAAATGTTCATTACACATGGCATTAGAAAACTCCTTATCTAGTGAGACATACAAAAATTATACCACTACTCACAATATGATTAAATACAATCTGAGAAAGATAAGCATGTTCATTTGTCCCTGAAAAATATATCCCTGTTCCTGTCATACTAACAAGATGCAGCACCAAATCCATGGTTGGAGGATAAGGCCACTGTTTCCTGAGAAGTTAATCCTTGAGTTGCTTTTTACAGATTTGTTTTGTTTTCCTTTTGTTTTTGTTTTTCCATACACTTGATAGTGATTTAGGAGAAACATAATATGAGGAATGAATATTCCAGGTAGCGGAATGCATTTAGATTTTAGAATGATTGCTTTGGCAATGATATGGAAGGTGACTTATCCTGAAGACAGGTGTTATGAAGATAGGTGATTGGTGTACTGCAGCTGAGAAATTATGTATGCAAGAGCATAAGAGAGAAGACATATTTGAGAAACATTTGGAAGATGGAATTAGCAGGGCGCCTGAGTGGCTCAGTCGGTTAAGCATCCAACTTTGGCTCAGGTCATGATCTCACAGTTCATGAGTTCAAGCTCTGCATCAGGTCTGTGCTGACAGCTCAGAGCCTGGAGCCTGCTTCGGATTCTGTGTCTCCTCTGTCTTCCTCTTCCTGCTCTCTCTCTCTCTCAAAAATAAACAAACATTAATTTTTTTAAAATAAGAAAAAAAAGAAGATGGAATTAGCAAGACTTAGTTGCTGATTCTATGTGGAAAGTGGGGGAGAGGAGGGAATTGTGTAAACCTTTTGCAGTTAGTTCTTTAAAAAAGAACTTTTTAAAAAAAAAGTGGCTATGGAATGAAGTCATTTACTGCAATAAGGAAGATGAGTCTTGATGAAATGATGATGACATGGGTCTGCCTGTGTTGTACATGAGCAAAACTTTCTAAATGACCTATAATTCACGAGGGAAAAAGATATCAAAGCTGGATAAAAAGATGAAGGTACCTTCACTGTAAAGTGGCTAAAAGTCATGTGCATGGATAGCATTATTCATTTAGAAAAGAAAAGAATGCTTTGGTCAAGCCTAAGATTAAAAGCCTTGGGCTGGGAGAAATCAGAAAAGCTGTCAAGTACTTTTGAAACGAGTTAAGGTAAAGGAAAGACGTACACTGAGGAGCCTAACATTTAATAAACATATACTGTAACCTGAGCCATTTACGTCTTAAAATATTTAATTCTCAAAAGAGCCTGTGAAACAGTCATCACTATTATAATAATGAGAAAGCTGAAACTCTGCTTACACAATATTTTCAAAACCCCAGAGCTCAGGGGCACCTGGATGGCTTAGTATATTGAGCATCTACTCTTGATTTAATCTCAGGTCATGGTTTCACAGTTTATGACATAGAGCCCCACGTCAGGCTCTGTCTTCCCCTCTCTCTGTCCTTCCCATGTTTGCGCTTATGCACACATGCTGTCTTTCTCCCAAAATATATAAATAAACTTTAAAAAAATCACACATCTCCTATATGGCCTCATTTATGAGGTAACACACAAGCCAAATTGACATAAAAGCTTTCATGTTTCAGTACTTCATTTCATGACCAAAAAAGCACGAAGAAACCAAATAAAACAAAGATCAGGCCAAAAAAGGAGAAAATTCCATGAACGCAGATATAGAGAATCTCTAAATAGAATATTTTTGAAGAAGTTGCAAGTGAAAAAAGTAAGACTTTATTTAGGTTGGTATTATTATTACCGTTTTGAAGAAGAGAGAAATTTAAACACACACACAGATATAGCATCCATATTTTCTTGATGCAATTTTGGAATAACTTTACATTGACTGAATGCGGCATAAATTTGTATGTGTGTTGTGAGTTGAAAAAAAATATAAAATAACCAGAATTTATTTCAGCAGCATTTAATTTCAGGAATATCCTCTATTTGATGGGAAGATGTTCTCTAATTATCCAGATTAGAGTGAAAGCTAGAAGTTGGGAGTGGATGGGGGAGCTGACTCTAGCAGTGACTGTATTTCAAAGCCTAGAGTTTCTTGGTTTTGGGTAATATAAGAATGGGAAGAGGAAGAGGAAGAGAAGGAAAACCCGCAGAGAAAGCGGATGTCAAGAAGATTGTGTAGTACATTATATGAATTACTCCAAGGGAGCATCTCTGTATTCTGTGCAAGTCCATAGAGCACCAAATATCTTGACTTGAGTGAATTTATTTTATTGATTGTTAAATGGACCAAATTAACCCTAGGAATTCAGATGTTAACTTACTGCATGTTCTTTGTGAGAAGTCTTTCTCTTTGCCATCTTTTTGGCTTATTTTAATTTTTCCCTTTGGCTCTTTCAATAGTTTAAATATGTTGAACCTAGTTATAGATTGCAGTTTATTTAACCTGCCAAGGATTCTTTGGGATTTTTTTTTTTTTAATATGGGTGTGATGTCTTTTGTTCATATTGGAAAATTCTCAGCCATTATCTCTTTTTTTTAATTAATTAATTAATTAATTTATTTATTTATTTTTTAGTGTTTGTTTATTTTTGAGACAGAGAGAGACAGAGCATGCACAGGGAAGGGGCAGAGAGACACACACACACACACAGAATCCAAAGCAGGCTCCAGGCTCTGAGCTGTCAGCACAGAGCCCGACTCGGGCCCTAAACTCATGAACCCATGAGATCAAGACCTGAGCTGAAGTTGTACGTTTAACCACCCAGGCGCCCCTCAGCCATTATCTCTTAAATACTTTCTCTACCTAATTTTCTCTTTCCTACTTACTTCTATTAAATGTTTGATCTTTTGATTGTATTATTTTATCTTACCCTCTTTTTCAGAATTTATCTCTGTGCTTTATTCTGAATAGATTCTTCTGATCTTCTAGTTTACTACTGCTCTATTCAGCTCTTCTGTTTAATGTATTCATTGAATTTATCTTAATGGTATTTTTCATTTCTGTGAGTTTTATTTTGTTAGTTTGTAAATCTATATCATTTTAAAAGGATTTTTTTAATGTCAAACATATATAGTCTGTTGGAATGGTGATCTGCCATGGTCCCTTAAAATTATTGCTAGGTATTCCAAAAAATGAAATCTCTGGATGCTTTTTATTTGGGTCATTTCTTGGGGTTGTATTTGCAGTGAGCAGCCATGAGGGATGAGGGAACATCTTGCTCGGGACAAAAATCAGACATCCTTTGGTTTATTACAAAAGTGGTAAACCCAGTTAGCTCTCCATTAACAGAACCTACTCTGTGGGCAGGTATCCACCATCGGCACCGTGCCACCATCCTGGAACTTATAGGACGTGGGGAAGCAGTGTGAACATCAGGCTGACTACATTCTAGGAACTTCTTTGCCCTAAATAATAAAATACTTTGCCTCCGACCGAGTAATCTAGTGTCTTCTTCCACTATCTACAGTATGGTAAATAAGCTAGCTTTTTATGTTGTATATGTATGTCCATTATCCACTGAAACAAACAATACATAATACACACCTGACTAATCATGAAACAGAGTGCGTGCTACCTATGTATTTTGTATTCCGCTTAAAAGTGTTTGAGGGAAATACTGTCTTGGACAAATAAATAACAAAATTATGTAATTAAATATAATTTAATTATTTTATTTAAAATCACTCTGTCTCTATTTATATCAGTTATTTCCCAGAACTGTGGAACTGTTCTGCAAAGTTCAAATATTTTGCAGTGAATTTTTTTTCTACTTTTGTCTGAAAATTTAGTTTGTCTTAAAGCCTGTGTAAGATAGAGTTAACTGCAATGAAATGATTATAAGTACTTTAGGTAGACAGGTTAGATTAAAATATTTTACTGTCTCATAGAAAATATTAGTAAATGAAAGCTGTACTTACATGTGCAAACTTTCTAGAGAACGTGGTTTATTTGGGAGTAAAGTAAGTTGAATCAGATTACCCATCAGATACAGCCATTTTTAAGGAGCCCAATGAAGAGTATTTTAATACAAATTTATTAAAAATACACATTTCTATAATGTATGGGCCCTGCTAATGAGTAAATTGGGTGAAATGAAAAAACCTAAAGAAAGCCCTAGTTGTAATTTTTTACAATTTTAAAATATGATTTTAATATCAATTTTATAATTAACTCTAAGAAAAAATTCATCAGATGCATAGAATTTGGAAGACAATTGTTTTTAGTCAGTTATGCTCACTTTGTTTTTTATAGGAGCTTGTCAACTTCAATTTTCTCATTGTAAATTCCTTTGTATTAAGTGTAGGTCTTAGCAGACAAATATTAAATGATATTTCTGAAAGAAAATAGTTCTGTTTTCATGGGTAGTCAGGAATAACCAGCTTCACATTACAACCTGACATAGGTGTATGTGCCTTTAAAATGAATGTACCAAAGTGGTTTGCACTGAATTTTTTTTATCCTTTGATACTTTACCTGATGCTTTACAAGGTGTAAAAGCCTCAAAGCTTTGGTTTGAATGGTGCCAAACATAAAGTAGAAAGCACTAAGTTTGATCTGAAACCCACAAAATCAAAAGTTTGCCTAGCCAAAAATCCAACATATTACTGTCTGTGGATTGCAATGGGAGCTAAAGTATTGCTTTTATTCCTTTCATCCAACATTCTGAAGGACATTTGAGGACTTGATTTATGGCTTTGAGGAAGTGAGTCCGGCTGTTAACAACCAAAGAATTTAAACGTCCAGTTGCCTATATTCCTTCAAAGGCATACCATTGATACCTCATGTACTTTCATTAAGTGGTATGTCTAGATTATATGACCAAAGGAGGAGAATTCTTCCAATCTAGGTTTTAATTGATGTGAATTTAGCAGAATTTCTTTATGATCTATCATTCATGTATCCCATAAGCTTTGTTATCTAAAGCGTGAGTTGGAGTTATAATTCATATAACTCCAAAATTGTGATCAAGCATTTAAAATGCCATACTTGAGGGGTGCCTGGGTGGCTCAGTCAGTCAAGTGTCCGACTTTGGCTCAGGTCATGATCTTACAGGTCGTGAGTTCGAGCCCCGCATTGGGCTCTGTGCTGACAGCTCAGAGCCTGGAGCCTGCTCTGAATTCTGTGTCTCCCTCTCTCTCTGCCCCTCTCCCACTCATGCTCTGTCTCTCTCTGTCTCTCAAAAATGAATAAACGTTAAAAAAAAAAGAATAAAGTGCCATACTTGAGATGGAGATAATGTATAAATAGATATGTGAAGTCTTTCTTATAAGAGACCAAATTATTTTGAAAATGTGGGATGGAAGATAGGATTTATTGTATAAGCCAGGTAGCTCAGAAATAATTTCACAGTTGAGTCCGTGACAGTGAGCCTATATTTTGACTTACTAAACTCACACGCCAACAACATATGTTAATTGTTGAAAAACAGTTTTGTAAATATCTCTTGGAAATATCTCTAGTAATGCCTTGCCAGTCTGACTAAGATACTAAAAACATTCTCTAATACCCATTGACACTTCTTTTCTATTTTCTTCATCCTTTTTTTTTCCTACCTTCAAACAGTTTAGATTGATTTCTTCTCTCCCGAAGTTAAAAAAAAAAAAAAAAATAGAAAACGGAATAGAGCTGGCAAAAAGCAAAGACTGTCCTGGGGGAAGAAGGATACAAGATAGAGTTGGAACTAAGGAGTCAGACTGTAGCTTTATAAGATTCCATCAGAAATCAGTCTGAATCACATAGGTGCATCCATGTGGTACCAGATATGCCAGTGCCCCAAGTTAATAGTGTGAGTATAATTGGGTGAGGGATATATATTCAAATTGCCAGAAGTTGAATCTCAGTACATAGCTAAGCGCCTGTGTCTGATACTTTGAATAGCAATTTTTCAAACTTCCCCCACAACTGCAGTGAATATAAGGAAGTCTTTTACTTTTCTCTATTTTGCAACAAAATATTTGCATCGAATTGCTTGCAATGTGAATTAATGCTAAGTATTCAATATGAAAAGCAGTGTGACATTCATTTTTAAATTTCATGCTTCGTGTCACTTCACCTCTCTCCTTACTAAATTACATTCGGTCACACTTTAACCACACAGGATGATTCAGCAGTGTTGTATGTGGAAGAGGGGCAGGTAGGTGGAAAGGTGCAGAAGTGTAGTGCAAAAAAAAAATTAAAATTTTGTTTACAATTATCCAGGAAAAAAAAAAAAAACATATATTGCTATGGTCCACAGGCCAAAATATTTTGAAAGATAATGGGATTGAGTTTTGCAGTCCTGTATATATTTATATTTACACTGAAAGTTAATTCATTCATTTTAACTCATTCACAAATAGTCATTATATATTACTTTTGTTGTAATCATTTGAGATTTATATATTAAAAGTTTAGAATTTTTTACATTATCATTACTTTGTACAATGCAAAAAATGCATAATGTTATAATCTGAAAGATCCTAAGGAGATAAGGGAGATAGATCTGGAAGATCTTAAATAAGAAAGTGGAAGTTAAGTGGATTAGTAGCTTATATTGAAGCCTTAAAAAACATTGATTCAATAAGTAATTACTCAGTACCTGCTATGAATAAGACACTCCTTAACACCCTGAAATGTGAATATTGTGATCTTCCTTTTACAAATAAGAAAATTGAGGCTTAGAGAGAAGCCTTTGTTTTAAGGCTACACTAGTAGTAAGTTAAAATCTGGGATTTTTGTCCTGACATACCTGTCTTGGGGGCTCATGCTTTTTCCTATATATCCCATACTTTTCCTGCTATAACTGTTGATCTAATTTTTTTTAATGATTTTTTTTTAAACGTTTATTTATTTTTGAGACAGAGAGAGACAGAGCATGAACAGGGGAGGGTCAGAGAGAGGGAGACACAGAATCTGAAACAGGCCCCAGGCTCTGAGCTGTCAGCACAGAGCCTGACGCGGGGCTCGAACTCACGGACCGCGAGATCATGACCTGAGCCGAAGTCAGCTGCTTAACCAACTGAGCCACCCAGGCGCCCCACTGTTGCTCTAATTTTAAGAAGCTTAAAGCTTAATATAAAAGGCAGAAATATAAAGATCTAAGTATAATAAAATTCAGATGAAATAAGAACTAAAAAAGATATGATACACTTGCTGACTAGTGAAAATGATTAAAAATATTAATGAGGTCAGATAAGATTTGCTGGAGGAATAAAATTCTTATTTAACCAAAGTTCTTTAACAAAAACCAGTAGATACACAATTACATATAGTATACACACAATTATGTTTTAAGTATAGACACATAAATAACCATTGACTACATAGAAAGTCTGTTTACGGTAGTTATTAGGAGCACAATCCTTAGGCTACCTCTGCTTTGACTCAAAATCCAACTTTTGCTACTTCCCTACTGCATGGTATTACAAAGTCTGTTCCCTCATCTATAACATAGTCTTTATAGTACCTACTTTATTGTGTTTTAATGAGACTTAAATGTGATAATCCATGTAAAGCTAGCACAGTGCCTTGAAAATAAAGAATCCCATAAAAGTTACACACTGACCACTTGTGATCGGCACATGGTATGGAGTTTACAAGCAGAGATTGGGAGAAGAAATGAAAAAATATATTCTGGCTGAGGGAATACTGTTGTAAGTGCAAGGAGTTCTGAATGAAGCAGTCTGCTTGGAGATAATGGTTGGTATGGCCTAAATGCTAAATGCAAGGTCATGGGATGAAGCAAAAAATGATACTAACATTCAGATAAGCTTTTTTCTGGAGGATGCATATCTTTCTTTTGTGAATAGCTTTATTATTTTTCTTATAAAATTTTAGTATACACTTAATACCAATCTCCAATAAGACACTAATCAGAGCACAGGCTAGGTATTTTATACCAGGAGTTATGGAGCTGACCAAGAAGGAGCTCTGGGCTAGAGAATCAGAAGGAGGCAAGTTAAATCTCTTTGGAATAGCAGTGATGGTTTCCTTGGAAGATATCAAGAAAAAAAAAAAACTCTCAAGAATGAACAAAAGGGCAGAGTGGACACTAAATCTGGACAGGTTGATTAAAATTACTTCTTTATAAGTAATAGAAATCCACTCTAAGTAATTCAAGCCAGAAGGGAATCAATGGAAAGCATTTAGCAGGTCTCACAAAAATAATACAGTCTAGAAAACCCAGCTGAGTAAAGATCAATAGTCATGGACACCCAAGATCTGGGTTAAAAAACACAGGAACAACTAATTTCCAGTTTTATCCCAGCACAATGCTGACTTAGCTTTCTATGTTTAAGGATGGATTCCAGGGAAAAAGAACAATTGATCTATGTGGACTGGGTCATTTTCAACACCACGAAGGAGCGTAGCACCTAGGTTAATATTTCAGCCTTCAACCTGATTGTGGTCAAAGAATGTCTTGTAGTTCCCCCAAAGGAAATTGGCCTTTATTGCCAAAAGAAAAGAAAACAGATGTTAGGCAGCCCTTCCTCCCACTCCCAACACACACACAAACACACACACACACACACACACACACACACACTAACTGCCTTTTGATACACAGATTCAAGAGTTTGAAATCAAGTAGGTAAGGAGCCAGAGTGAAGAGTATGGAAATGTGAGGGAGAGTTCTGAAGTGAGGCATTGTAGGCAGCTCAATTTTGTTAAGGGTTATTGTTTTTCCTTAAAGGAACAGTGGAGTGGAAAGCCATGTTCCTGACTTGGTGAGTTCACGATCAATAGAGGTTTCACTTCAGTTATTTTTGTATCTGAGAACTTAGACCTGTATGTATGTTGTAGCGCTTAAAACTTACAAGGGTAAAAGGATGAATTAGCAAAATGATAGCTCTTTTATGTTTTCTTTTTCCTTCATTTTATATCAAGTCCCTAAGGTAGATTCCTTGAAATGAAAATTTATAAACATTTAAGAACTCTGGACAAGATCAGTAACTATTCCAGAATAAAATTTTATTAAAGGGCTGACTTCTGATTTCTGATTCCTTACTTGGAAGTCACCACTCTACTCCAACAAGTAAGAAACTGAACACATAAAGCAACAAATTATAGATTCATAAGAGAAGGGAGGACACAGGGCACACCAATGTCCCCAGTAGTGGAGAGTCACAGAAAAGACTACACAGTGAGAGCACAGTAAAAAAGACTTGTGAGTAGAAATAGCTGATAATTAGTACAGGAAGAGAGAAACCTGAACTGTGACTGATGAATTACAGGAGGCTCAGTGTGGACAATTCTGAGAGTTAAAAACTCTACAGGGACCCACTCAATCACTCTGCCCCCACAACCGTGTGTGTTTTACCTCCAGAGACTCAACTGGTTTCCCACAATACATATTGGAGGAAAATCTCCTTCAGTTTCTGGCAGGGGGAGGGAAAAAGTAACTATGTTGATACATGTATCTGAATGCTTTGTTTTTCTTAACAAGGCCTGCCCTCAAGGGAAACTAGTTAATCAAAACCTAACCTGCCCGGGAATTATCAGTCTAACTGAATAAGAGGAAAGAAAAATGCCAACTTCAGCCTACTCTAGCCATCCTATCTAGCCTAAGGGGAGGAAAAACAAAAACAAACAAACAAACAAAAAAAGGTTAAGGTGAAGAAAGACTTGAGTTCACAGTCCAGAGGCACAGGCCTCATTAAAAGACTGGAGACCATATGTTTTCACTCTTATGTGGATCCTGAGAAAGTTAACAGAAGACCATGGGGGAGGGGAAGGAAAAAAAGAAAAAAAAAGTTATAGAGGGATGGAGCCAAACCATAAGAGACTCTTAAAAACTGAGAATAAGCTGAGGGTTGATGGGGGGGGTGGGAGGGAGGGGAAAGTGGGTGATAGGCATTGAGGAGGGCACCTGTTGGGATGAGCACTGGGTGTTGTGTGGAAACCAATTTGACAATAAATTTCATATTAAAAAAAATAAAGGACTGGAGACCTAATCATAGGACTGTAGAAAACTCCCCTCACCCCACACCTCTCTATCTAAAAGTCTAGTTATAACAATTATTTACAGTAGTTCTTTACATAATGTCTGGCTATCAAGAAAAAAAATATAAGGCATATCAAAAGGCAAAACAACACAATTTGAAGAGATAGAGCAGGCGTCAGGATCAGGCATGGCAGGGATGTTAGGGTTCTCAGACCAGGAATTTAAAACAACCACGATTCATATTTTAAGGGCTCTAATGGATAAAGTAGACAGCATGCAAGAACAGACAGGCAAGGAAGCAGAGAGATGGAAATCCTAGGAGAGAATAAAAGAGAAAAGATTTTGGTAATCAAAAACACTATAACAGAAGTGAAGAATGGTTTTGATGGGTTTATTAATAGACTGCATGGCTGAGGAAAGAATCTCTGAACTAGAGGATATAGTAATAGAATCCTGAAAAAATTGAAAAGCTAAAAGACTATGTTATATCTATAAGAAACCCACTATTAATATAAAGAAACCTCTCGATTAATAGTAAATGGATGTCATGAAAAGACATGAAAGAACCTTAAATGCATATTACTTAGTGAAAAAAGCCAATCTGAAAAGCCTGCATACTGTACAATTCCAACTTTATGACATTCTGGAAGAGACAAAGTTATGAGAATAAAAAGATCAGTAGTTTCTTAAGGGTTGGGAGAGACAGATGAATAGGTGGAACATAGATCAGTCTTATGGCAGTGAATATACTGTTTCAAGTTATTTCTGAATAAAATAGTAATCAAATTACTGTATCATCAGCAACATGGACTAACTCTAACCTCAAAACAAACACAGATGATGGGTATTATAAACAAAAACACCAACCCAGTGTAATCCAACATAAAACAGATTCTCCTCTCTTTGTGAAGTTTTAATCTAAAAATAACCACCCTGTTTGAGCCTGTTCTGATAACACTGGATATAGAAACAGCATTAACCAAAATCCTCTCACTTCGAGCATATGGTGAGTTCCAGGAGATTTAGCCAACAAACCTATAAAGAAAATTGTGGTGAAAACTTTTTTCTATAGTAGCCTATAATCAAAGAACTTTGAGAGAAGATAGCTTTAAAAAGATTCATGGAGGGGCGCCTGGGTGGCTCAGTCGGTTAAGCCGCCAACTTCGGCTCAGGTCATGATCTCGCGGTCCGTGGGTTCAAGCCCCGCGTCAGGCTCTGTGCTGACAGCTCAGAGCCTGGAGCCTGTTTCGGATTCTGTGTCTCCCTCTCTCTGACCCTCCCCCGTTCATGCTCTGTCTCTCTCTGTCTCAAGAATAAATAAACGTTAAAAAAAAAATAAAAAAAAAAATAAAAAGATTCATGGAAACTAAATCTTATTTAGTGTCTAATGCTAGTCATAACCACCATACCTGCATATAAAGACTAAAACCATGATTTCATTAATTTCTTTCCTCACTGCAACCCTTTTAAATAAGCATTGTTATCTTTATCATACAGATTTTTTAAAAAAGCTGCATTGAAGCTAAAGAATGTTTACAAGTTCATGAATCATTATGTGGTGGTAGAACTATGGTTTTACTCCATATCTTGTGGCCTTTTTACTTATAGCAATACAAAAAGAACATTAATCTATAAACTTTCCAGAAGACTCTGTATACCAGATCTCTTAGCAAAAGTCTCATTTATTCTAATTCTGTCATCTTAGATAAACAGTGAAAAGGTGAAAATAAAAGTCATGTAAGGCTAATAGACAATCGAAAATTGACATGGGTTTTTTTGTCTTTGAAGGCCTTAGTTAAGGGTATCTGGAGAAAATCAAAGGAAGTGTTTAGATACTATCTGATCCAGTGGCAGCAGTGATAAACTTTACTGGCCAACACTAACATATCAATAATAATCTGTGCCATTTATTCAACTTGAACCATTACCTAAGCATTGTAAGACAAGTGTTGGTTGAAATATTATTCCACAAATTCTCCAGAAAAAAAACAAAATGATGCCCTTACAAACGAAATGCTATGAGACCTGTATAGCTCAAATTAGTGAATTCTAAGGACATTGGATTACTTAAGCATTTTCTCTACCAAATATTTTTTGTATATAGTTTTTATTAAAGTTAATCTAAATTGTTTTTATTTGGTTAACTTGAGAAAGCACTGCAAAAAAAAAAAAATTCTAACAAAAACCAAAGTTGAATCTCAGGCATGTGAGACAAGAGGCAGCTATGGTCTGGGGAAAATTAATTAGACAAAGGCTTAAAGGTCTTGGGTTTGAATTTCCACTCATCCATTTATCAGCTGATATTCATGGATAAATTATTTGGCCTTTTTCAACTTTATGTCCCTCTATGAAGATGTAGATGATAAAACATCCCTTAAATAAAGCTTTTCGAAATTTGCAACCCAATAAGATTTTTGTACATATGGGTATATTCTTAGGGGTTTTATAATTCTTAAAATTTTACATAACTATCATAAGGGTATCAGGACACCTCCTAACAGTTTGAAAATTACCAAATTAGACTATTTCAAAATAATTATAAGAAATTGACTCTAAAGGACTAGACTATATAGTTCAGTGAACAAATTGATTCTTTAATGTGAGTCTGAACTCAGAGCATGAGAATAAAATACTATCTTTCAAATAATATATTCAAATAATCAGGTGTGCTGAAGCCATGCATTTCTCTGCTTCATTTTCCTATTTCTGTTTGTGTCTGTTCTGTCTTGCAAAACAACAGGGTGGCTCCATGTGAAAGAAGTTGTTTTTAATAAACAAATAAACAAGAGATTTTGGGTTAAACAAGGCAAAACTATGTCTTAAGTTCAGGACCACAGTATGTTAAAATGTTATGTGACTATCAAAACAACAGAATAGCCTTTTTCTCCATAGTTTTATTTTTTACAGGGCTTTTCATTGTTAACATGGTGGGCTTTGTATTAGTTGTTTGGAGGAAGAACCTATTATTCTTTCTCGCAGCTAGAACACATGCGGTGTAATTTGCACACTATCTAAAGCAGTATATAGAGTTGTCTTTTGACACCCTGTCATGAAGAAACACCTATAGCTAATGCATGCTCTAAAGGGAGGTCTGTAAAAACAAGTTGTAAATATTCCATGGTGAGCACCACCTGGTCACAGCGGTTCTGGATGATCAGGGCATCAGTGACCTGGTGCAGGTACGATTGTCCTTGGGGTCCTTGTCCAGGAACTCCATGATGTCCAGGAGACTGGACATACCAGCTGTGAACCAGCTTCACCGAGGGTGTGCTCAGCACTCTGTCAGGAAGCAGGTTGATCTCTTCATGATGGCCAGGCACAGGGGCTTCCCCTGCCTGAGGAAGGTGAATGGTTTTCTCACAGGCATTGTGGACCCAAAGTCCAGAAACTGCTTCATCGACAGGGGACAGGGAGAACTTGCTGAAGTGTTCCATGTACCTGGGGGCTCCTGCCAGGGACAGCATTCTTCAGCAGCGCGGGGACCCAGCGCATGGCAGTGGTGGCCGAGTTGGCATGGCTTGGGATCTGGCTCCAGCACCCTCCCCCCCCCCGGGCAGCGCTTGCCTTTAAATTTTAATTTTCTATAAATAATATATTTGGTGCCCAGAATATGTCAAATATAGTTCTAGGTATTGAGTATACACATATCAGTTAATCACTCTGGTACTTTTAAAGCTTAAGAAGCGATATGTGTTAAGAGTAGGAACAGGCACAAAGCAGTACCTAGGGTAGTGATGATCCATGTCAGAGGAGAGGAGACTCAGGGATTCTAGAGTCAGTGGAATCCTACTTGGTCAAACAGTGAGCCAGCCCTATTCCAGGAAAATTGCAAGGGCTTAACTTTGTTTTGAGGTTGAGTTGCTATCGATTATTGAGCATTTTAGTTCCTTGAGTCTCTGTGATAATGATCAGAAAGAGTTACCTAAATTGCTTTGATTCACAGGTAATTAAATGACTCTCTACCTCACCGTGTGCTATGAAAGAAGATTACACAATTTATCTTGTCTAATAAGGCAGAGAAATAGTAGTGATATGCTATTATGGTGTTTTATTTTTTTAGCACATAAATTAGTGCTAGAAATAAACTTGAAAAATATTTGAATGTGTAATACCTACTTTTAGAGCAGTTTTATTGAATGTCAATTCATCATGTTTTTCCCTACATTTACTCTATGGGTACTGGTTATGTGACTAGCCATGGATATATTCATTGTTTATAGCAAATGAAATGGTTGGTTTGAACTACTATTTTTCTCTGGATAAATAATATAGTTAAGGATTTTAGCCATTTCAGAGATCAGTAAGTTTTGCCTTAGTAATGCTGTGTTCTTCAACACTGAGAAAGTGAAAGTTTGACAGCCTTTGTATCAAACTAATTGAAAGGCCCTCTGCTTTAATAAAGTTATTTTGCCATTGTACTTCAAAAACTGTGCTTTATAAAGCTGTTCATTATATTTCAGTAAAAAATACATTTTAGATGGATACAGATTCTGGTGTCCAAACTCTAATAATTAAAAAAGTATGTACTCTACATATGGAAATTTTTTGAATATTTCTTTCACAGTTACTAGCACAAACTTACTAATGGCAGAATCTTCCTACAGTTGTAGTTATTGACACCCAGTGTAGGATAGTATCATGCTACATAGACATGGTTGTTTATAAAGTAAGTTACAAAATGCTGACACTAGGCTGGCATTTAGGCAAGATTTTTAAGTGAACATGGGTGTTCATTTTTAAATTGAGGAAAGTGAGTGAAATTTTACATATTTTTAGAGGACAACTCCCATGTTAACAAACATACTGGTAAGAGATACAGAGCCATCTAGGACTGTGAAGTAACCTTGGTGATGGAAGCTTTCTCTGGAGAACAAGATAAAAGGATCCTAGTCCCTGACACTAGGAAAATCATATATAGATTACAGACTAACTTCTTCCAGTTAAGAAAACATTGTAATCTTAATGGGACAGACCTTTTTTTGTTGCTATTGCTGTTGTTACTCTCAGCTAAACCCTAATTCCTATAATTCATTTGCTATCAGTATACGCTCATGATGAATGGTATATGGGGGAAACAATGGATATAAATAATATGCTAATTATGTGGTAGGGGTATGATCATAAAGAAGAGGAGAATGAGAAGTAGGAAGACTAGAAGACTGAAAATAAACAGATGTGTTCATTTTAGTGTTTATCTTGAATAGAGATTATAAGTAAGTGAATTATTTTATTTGTATATTGTACATTTTCCTATGAAATTCAATCCATATTAATAAACTTAAGTCACAAAATTACAATAACTAAAAGTTTTAAAAATTGATTATGCACAGGGAAAACTAAATTTAGCTTGTACTTCACTGGCTGGTTCCTGTAAGAGTCTCATTCTAGTTTCCTTGTTCTTTGTCAAACTCTGCTGATGATGAAATACATACATATTCTTCACTGATTATAAAAAGGATAGTTCAAAAGATGAATAAAGGTCATTATAAATATTGAATGAACAGTCAGGGAAAGCTTTACCTATATCACACATTTACCACAATCTGTATTAAAGTTCCTTAATGGAAGTGCATCATAGATTTAATAAGTTATAGAGTGCTACAGTTTTTTTGCAGAGACAATTAAGCACAGAAAGCAATATGAACTATCAAGTAAAAGCACACACCTCCAGTAAAAGAGAAGTTTATAATGTTGTACTATGAATTTTGCAGAATTTTGCATGTACAGAATTTGTACAAAGGTACACAAGGGGCTTACAGTACTTTATTTAAAGATGTAAATCTGAAACATTCAGTGAAAAGAATACTTCAGTAAAGCAGGTTATGGATGATCATGTTCCTCTGTTGTGGGTTGAATGGTGTCCCTCCAAAAATTTATATATTGAAATACTAACAGTCACATTGGAAATTCAGTGCATAATAGCATCCTGCAGTGATATGTCTTTTATGTATGTATGTATGTATGTATGTATGTATGTGAAGTTCAAGGTCTTTACTTTGCCTACCATTCATCTCATGGCCTGACCCCATCCCATCTCTGCAGTTGACTTTTCTAGCGTTCTTACCTTATTACTGTCCTGGTCTCATGTAAACAACTTGCATTTTTTCAAGAACAAGTCACGTCTTCCCTCTTTTCTTCATACTTTTACACCTCTTGTTTGTACTTCTGGAAATATTTTTCTTTCTTGTGCTTTATCCTATTCATTCTTCAGATCTCAGTTCAAATATATTTTCCTTTGGGGAAGACTTCCATGCCCCTGTAAACTTGCCTTAGCAGTGCTCTTCCGGTGTTCCCCCTTAAATACCCCTTACTTATCTATAGGAGAGCACTTTTGCATTTGCACTGTACTGAGTTATCTATTAATAGTCTATATTTTCCTCTATTATGTAAGTTTTTTGGAATATAAACTGTGTTGTTTTCACTATTTTATTTTGGATATTTAGCCTTGTAGTTGGCCCATTATAGGTACTTGAAAAGTTATACATGAACATGCGAGTGATCAATAGAGTGATGCCAAACTTATGGCAATTGGGCTCTCTCTGTTGGGCTAAGTTAGCCTCACTATTTGGAAATTGTTATTTATGGTGAAGGATTTAAAAAGGCAATTGATATTTTCTAGAGTACTGAAGTTTTTAAGTGAAAATCTAACATTTCAAAAAGCAAATCTTTGTATATGATACATATAAATTTAGAATATATGGGAGAGTCTTTCTGAATGATTTGGTTTTACAGTTTGAACACACTCTGCATAATGGTGACCACAAACTAATATGCATGTAAAAGTTGGGGTTTTTTTGATAGCTAAAAAGCACTGTGTAAATCTCAGCTATTTACTGACACAGTATTCTGTTATACTACCATATTCTGTTATACTAATTAATAACTTTGGGAAGTTTACAAAGAATCTGATTCCTGAAGTGATAGATTATAAATCCTGGGACACTCTCAGTTCCACAATAAAAACTTTAAGGTTTTCTTAAAATAAAGTTTGGAGAAAAGGAACAAAACAAAACAAAAAACAAAAAAACATTGGATTAGGATTCGGCAAACTTGTACTTTAATCTTTATTATCAGTCATCATGGCTTATTCCTCTTTATATTTACCTCTAGAATCTATCCACATTTCTTAGTGAGGTGAAATCATCCTGGTAAATATAAGCCTTTCTGTTTATCTTTTATCTTTTAACTTGACAACATGTCAAAAAAACAAAAAAAAAAGTTCACTTGAATTAATGTTGTAACTTAAAACAGTCTAATACAGGACTACACTTATTTAAAAAAAAATGTTCTTTGCCCTTTTAGAGAACATTTTTTTTTTCTCCTGAAACATTGAGATTACAACAGGAGAGTTGCATGTCTACCCATGGTAACGGGTATCTGCAAAATGATGTACTCTTATTTAGGTAATAATAGATTTATGTGCAAATGCATGCATTTTTTATTTGTATCAGGTAAAATTTATACATTATTGTATATCGCAACAGAGGCTTTTCCTTTAAATTAAAATTCATAAGTTTTGACTGTTGAATTCTATTTTATTTATCTTTCTTGGCATGAAAATGTTGAATTTTTGTACAACACTCAAAGAGATGAAGCCCTCTACTTTAATTTGGAATCTCTAAGGCTTTGAAATGTTTATTTTCACTTGACCCATCCCCTTGATAAAAGAGCAAAAAGATCCATGAGAGTTATCAGTGACAAGTTACAGTGCTGTCTATGAATATCAACCATTGCCTCCACTCTCAGAACCAAGTAGTAGAATATGGAAATACCTCTACTCAGTCACATCTGATATCATTTATAGACTGTTCCCAGAGAAACCTTATTTTTGCTCTTGCCAAATCGGAACATTTATATTAGAAAATTCCCCTCTGCTCAAAGTTTCTATAATCAGTACACTGAAGATTTCAGAAGAACGTAAGTAGATAATTTATAAAATTATGTATAATAGTTGAGCTGAAAATCCTACCTTAGGCATTCCTTCCAAAATTGTACTTTTGTGCTTCAAATCCATAAGATCTCCCAACACCCATGCTGTAGTATTTAGCCTTCCCACATTTCTGCTTCTACTTTCCAGTTATCCCCCAGACTCTCACTCTTCCATTCATTCATGATACAAAGCACCATACCTCTCTTCAAACTTTTATCTCCTTCCTTGAATAATAGCACCTGTTCATTATTTAATAAAGTCTTTTAACTAATTTCATTTGTGCTAAGAAACAAATTTTAAAAAATGCCTCCTCAACTTGTGTTGAATGGACACTTCAGATTAGTTTTGTTTGGCAAAATATTTCCTTGCTGAAGACCTGCAAGTAGTGACTTCCAACCTATGAACACTAGAGTTAATACAAAGTGCTCGGAATTCCATATGTGTACTGAAATGTTTGTAACATACATGTGGAATGATTTTTCAAATGTGTGCTAATGAAATGCATGTTATTAAAAATATCAGCAGCTATTAAGAGTATATTTATTTAAACCAATAAAATACAAATATATCATAAGAGGTATTTATGGTATTTTACGTTAAAGTTTTTGAAAGTTACTTAACTAGAGAAGGCATACCTGAAATTCCACTTTCTTCATTTTCAAATGAAACTAATGTAGTCCTATTCTCTATTACCACCACTGCCCTCTGCCCCCACCCCCAGCTCTAAGTAGTTGATTCTTATTTGAAACTGGAACTAAGTCTCTTTAGAAAGCATTAGAGATCAATAATATTATGAAAGGACTTCAGTGATTTCCCCACTATATTTTTCCATTTACAGTTCTGATTAAGCAGATCAAAACTTAATATTTCCATGTTCTTTCTTCTAGTTACAATGCTATACAGGTTTTCTATTATTGATTCCTATTTTGACTCAAAAATCATAAAATTCCTGAGAACACAGAGAATTTATCCTATCAGAATATATCCAGTATTATTGGGGTAATGTGGTAGATTCCATCTTTGTGTAGGTTTTTAAATATCACAGTTGTCATAATTACTCTCAGGCAAGGGTAATGGTTTAGTAGTTTAGGGAAAATCTACTTAATAAGATTTTCCCTCCCAAATCCTGCACTGTACCAACGAACAGTTATGTTACCTAGTGACATAAAGAACTTCCTATTTCCATTCCTACTTAACTCTGCTTTCTGAATCTTAAAATATCCTCCTTTGAGAACTGAAGAAGAAAAAATGAGCAGTTTGTACCTTGGCATCAGTGATATTCTTGAGTTTATTAGATGGCACTGATAATTTGGGGTTCACATGATGGGAGTCATATCATAAATAGCCTTAGGAAATTTGTTACTATAGCTCTGGCTCCCAAATTTTCACATCAACATCTATCAAATTCTAATAGAACCAACATCATTTGAAAAGTCTAACCACCTTTAAAAGGGAAATTTTTTACAGAGAAATAGATGTACGAAGATAGATCTTTGCTTCATTCTGGTAACTTCTAATTCTCCCCTATATATTTTAATGTTGAGAACAAAAATGAATGTTACAATTGTAGTAGCAATTGTAGGAGTAACTACAGTTGTAAGAGAACTTAATCCACTGATAGCCTTGTAGAAGATTTTGCTCTAGACATACTCCTTCAATTCAAATTTTTTTTTTTTAGATAAAATGTGTGGCATAAAAATAGGATTACTCATGCTCAGATACTAATAATTGGATCATTTCTTGCTAAATTTTTATTTGCTATCATGAATAAAACTTCATTGCATATTGTGAATGGAATTAGAGGTTCTGGTGTGTAATACAATACTTCCTAAGTTTTGGATACTCTTTTCTTTGAAGTCATGCTGCCTTTTGAAGCCAAGTAAGAAGTACCAAATTTTTTCATAGCAAAACTATGACGAACATTGTTAAGTGTTTGTAATTATTATTTTCAGTCCATTATATCTGAGGTTCTAAATATATGTAACAAAAAAATATCAACCGAACTAAAAGTACCTTTTCTTTTCCACTTTATATATCCTCACATGATTTCTGTGGTTAAGATCCAGTTCTTACCTGGAAAAAACTAAGGAAGAAAGTGGAGATGATTAAAGCAATTTCAGCAAACAACTAAATAACTTGGTTAATTTTTCCAACAATTAATTGATTCAGTGAAAACAATCAACAAGCTAATTACTTCACCAAAATTAATAAATCACTTGAAGCAATCAATTGCTTAGCTCTAAATCTCACTTTAATTCCAGGAATGATGAACCAAGCCAGGAAACCCACAGTCCAATATTACCAATCCAATCAGTATTTTTTAGTTGAGAAGTCCAAAGTAGTGTTTTACCAGTAGAGCTCACTTTTTTGGGATATCTTACACATCATTATACATCATTTAAGGGAATAATTCCAAAACATTTTAAAGTGTTGGCCAAATATTTTAAATATTAAGTATGGAAAAAGCATAGACTTTATGATCAGTGATCTAAAAAAGATGGTGTTATTTTAGGCATATTAAATAAATATACCAGTTATTCTTTCTTAAGAATAGTTTTTCTAAGAATATACTCCATTTTTTTTTCTAATAGCTATATTGCCTTCTATCAGCTTCATTCCTGGGCATAACTGAGCAGATTTATAACTCACTAACAACATTTAACATGTATGTGCCTCTACATAGCCTGGCAAACCAAGCTAATGATTTTCATTAGATTAATAGATGTAAAATTAATCATCAATATTGTTTTAACTTGCATTATTATGCATGTCTTTTGTTATCAGTAAAGAAAGTTCTTTCTCTATATCTCCTTAACAACAAAATTTATTTCTGTCCTTTGTAATAATTTGTTCATAGTGATTTATTTTTAGAAATATCTACGTATCAATTCTTACTAATTTTTAGAATAGTTGTGTCATATTTTCCATTATCGTTATAATTGCTTGATTACATGTGATTAAGGCAAAGTTTGAATGATTTATGGCTCTATTAATTATAACTATTAATTATTAGTTAATTATTAATAATTGTTACTGGTTGATTATTAATTATATTAATTATAATTATTCATTATTAGTTGATTTTCTTTATTTCTTTAATACTCCTAAATTTTGTTGTCTTCATTGTTGTATTGCTTCTAATTTGTCATCAGAATAGCCTTAGTCTATATAAAATACTATAATACCTTTGAAATTAATACTTTGGAAATTTTTTAATGCCTTGTTTAATATTTATTTCATGTAACTCCATCTTTAAAGTGGTGAAATATTTTTTTCTTTGTAATCCCCAATAACAAATATTGTGTACTCTACCCTCAGGCTTCCCTTGATTCATTACTTTAGTATGTTTCCTTAAATTACATAGTCTACAACCTGGAGGTATAATTCCTTTGCTAGTGCCAATTATGTGCCAAATTATTGTATTTATTCATTGACTTTCATAAGAGTCTATTCTTCAAAGTCCAAATTTCATTTCTGTCAGAGTCACCTGAAATGTTTCAACAAGGATCACTGAATCAGAATCTGAGAACCTGAGGATTGGGCTGGAGGAATCTACCTTTTTTTTTTTTTTTTTTAATTTTTTAATGTTTATTTATTTTTGAGGAGAGAAACAGAGCTCGAGCAGGGGGGGTGGGGGGAAGACAGAGACACAGACACAGAATCTGAAGCAGACTCCAGGCTCCAAGCTGTCAGTGCAAAACCTCATGTGGGGCTTGAACTCACGATCCATTGAGATCATGATCTGAGCTGAAGTTGGACACTTACCCGACTGAGCCACCTAGCCTCCCCTGTTTTGCTTATATTTTTGTTAACTTTTACTGGATTTTTTTTCTTTTTTACACACCAAAGTCTGAGGACTGCTGTTCTATAATACTGTCTTCATTACTCTCATTCTAGATACGAGGAAATAAAGTCTAAGAGAAGCTAAATGTCTTACCTAAAACCATACAGACTTGGTAGCATGGAATCAAGATTACAGATGTGGTAGCCCTTCTCCAAGTCTGATATCTAACCTGTAACACCAACTCAATCCCTAAAGGGATGCCTAAACAGGCCTGACGCTTTTTATTCAATATGAGCTAAAATTAACTACTTTGTTTTGATTCAACTATTTATTAAGAGCTAAACCTTGGGTTTTAAGTAGTTCTGGCTGGCATTGGGGTAAAAAGAAGATACTTCTAGTAAAATACTTAATTATTTGTGAAATATATACTTTTAGAACTATAAATATTATCATCATATAATCTATGAAGCAAGCTATATATACTGTACCATAATTAGCATAATATACGTTGATATCTGGTAACAAAATAATATGAAAGTGTATACACACACACACATACATAGCTTGAGAATTACTATGCCAACATGATTCTTTTTAAATACATCCTTTCACATATTTGATGTGATATAATAATGTGCATCTCTATGGAAATTCAGAGTTACAATATGTTTAGAGAGGAAATGATTGCAGATTGTTATAGAAAGAATTATAAAGTCTAAGAAAATAGTAATTTTGCAATAGAGCAGCTTTGATCCTAATAAATAATTAGTATGAGATAAGTAGGGAATTCTAGAACTCCTGGACTATGGCCAACACAAATGAAGAAATGCTATATTAACGCCTGGGTGGCTCAGTCGGTTAAGCCGCCGACTTCAGCTCAGGTCATGATCTCACAGTCCGTGAGTTCGAGTCCCGCGTCAGGCTCTGTGCTGACAGCTCTCGTCAGGCTCTGTGCTGACAGCTCAGAGCCTGGAGTCTGTTTCAGATTCTGTGTCTCCCTCTCTCTGACCCTCCCCCATTTATGCTCTGGCTCTCTCTGTCTCAAAAATAAAAATAAAAATAAACGTTAAAAAAATACAAATCTATAAACTAATTAGGAGGTCCTTTTTTACTTTGAGAGAAAAAAACACAAATTCAGAATCACCTAATTTTCAATAAAGAATAAGGAACACAAAACAGGTTTGAACAACAACAAAAAAAATTAGATTCACAGAATTTTTAAATAATGGGATATAACATTTTTAAATAAATGTTTAAAAAATCTTAATGATATTTTAGAATCAAGGAAAATGGGAATGAGAGTAAATAAGAAATGTAGAGGGCCAAGAAAATAGAGGAAAGTAAAAATTAGATAAAAGGCAGGGAAGGGAAATATCATGAAGGCTATCATGAAACTTTGTATTATGCAAAATGAATGATAATAGTAGATCGGCCAGGGATCCTGTCTGTGAGTTAGAAATGGGACAGAAGATGAGCTTAGTGGAGTTTACAGTGGTCAGACCAGATGTGGAGATGGTCAGCATCATGGGGAAACCTTGAGATGCCTCTACCACTGTGGACAGGACCTACTGTCCTGGTAAATGGTAAATTAGGTAGCAAGTAGAAAGTTGAGGGGGAAAAGTCAAAGATGTTCAATTTAATTTCCCTAGCCAGAAAATTCCTCTACCAGAGTTATATTAAAGATAGGCACTTCATGCCCTGCAGGTCCTCACCACGCCAGGGACTCTCCAAAATGACCAAACGGAAGAATTCCCCTCAGAAGAATCTCCAGGAAATAACAACAGCTAATGAACTGATCAAAAAAGATTTAAATAATATAACAGAAAGTGAATTTAGAATAATAGTCATAAAATTAATCGCTGGGCTTGAAAACAGTATACAGGACAGCAGAGAATCTCTTGCCATAAAGATCGAGGGACTAAGGAACAGTCACGAGGAGTTGAAAAACGCTTTAAACGAAATGCAAAACAAAATGGAATCCACGATGGCTCGGCTTGAAGAGGCAGAGGAGAGAATAGGTGAACTAGAAGATAAAGTTATGGAGAAAGAGGAAGCTGAAAGAAAGAGAGATAAAAAAATCCAGGAGTATGAGGGGAAAATTAGAGAACTAAGTGATACACTAAAAAAAAAATAATATACGCATAATTGGTATCCCAGAGGAGGAAGAGAGAGGGAAAGGTGCTGAAGGGGTACTTGAACAAATTATAGCTGAGAACTTCCCTGAACTGGGGAAGGAAAAAGGCATTGAAATCCAAGAGGCACAGAGAACTCCCTTCAGACGTAACTTGAATCGATCTTCTGCACGACATATCATAGTGAAACTGGCAAAATACAAGGATAAAGAGAAAATTCTGAAAGCAGCAAGGGATAAACGTGCCCTCACTTATAAAGGGAGACCTATAAGACTCGTGACTGATCTCTCCTTTGAAACTTGGCAGGCCAGAAAGGCTTGGCACGATATCTACAGTGTGCTAAACAGAAAAAATATGCAGCCGAGAATCCTTTATCCAGCAAGTCTGTCATTTAGAATAGAAGGAGAGATAAAGGTCTTCCCAAACAAACAAAAACTGAAGGAATTTGTCACCACGAAACCAGCCCTACAAGAGATCCTAAGGGGGATCCTGTGAGACAAAGTACCAGAGACATCACTACAAGCATAAAACATACAGACATCACAATGACTCTAAACCCATATCTTTCTATAATAACACTGAATGTAAATGGATTAAATGCGCCAACTAAAAGACATAGGGTATCAGAATGGATAAAAAAAACAAGACCCATCTATTTGCTGTCTACAAGAGACTCATTTTAGATCTGAGGACACCTTTAGATTGAGAGTGAGGGGATGGAGAACTATTTATCATGCTCCTGGAAGCCAAAAGAAAGCTGGAGTAGCCATACTTATATCAGACAAACTAGACTTTAAATTAAAGGCTGTAACAAGAGATGAAGAAGGGCATTATATAATAATCACAGGGTCTATCCACCAGGAAGAGCTAACTATTATAAATGTCTATGCGCCAAATACCCGAGCCCTCAGATATATAAAACAATTACTCATAAACATAAGCAACCTTATTGATAAGAATGTGGTCATTGCAGGGGACTTTAACACCCCACTTACAGAAATGGATAGATCATCTAGACACACAGTCAATAAAGAAACAAGGGCCCTGAATGATACATTGGATCAGATGGACTTGACAGATATATTTAGAACTCTGCATCCCAAAGCAACAGAATATACTTTCTTCTCGAGTGCACATGGAACATTCTCCAAGATAGATCATATACTGGGTCACAAAACAGCCCTTCATAAGTTTACAAGAATTGAAATTATACCATGCATACTTTCAGACCACAATGCTATGAAGCTTGAAATCAACCACAGGAAAAAGTCTGGAAAACCTCCAAAAGCATGGAGGTTAAAGAACACCCTACTAACGAATGAGTGGGTCAACCAGGCAATTAGAGAAGAAATTAAAATATATATGGAAACAAACGAAAATGAAAATACAACAATCCAAACGCTTTGGGACGCAGCGAAGGCAGTCCTGAGAGGAAAATACATTGCCATCCAGGCCTATCTCAAGAAACAAGAAAAATCCCAAATACAAAATCTAACAGCACACTTAAAGGAAATAGAAGCAGAACAGCAAAGGCAGCCTAAACCCAGCAGAAGAAGAGAAATAATAAAGATCAGAGCAGAAATAAACAATATAGAATCTAAAAAAACTGTAGAGCAGATCAACGAAACCAAGAGTTGGTTTTTTGAAAAAATAAACAAAATTGACAAACCTCTAGCCAGGCTTCTCAAAAAGAAAAGGGAGATGACCCAAATAGATAAAATCATGAATGAAAATGGAATGATTACAACCAATCCCTCAGAGATACAAACAATTATCAGGGAATACTATGAAAAATTATATGCCAGCAAATTGGACAACCTGGAAGAAATGGACAAATTTCTAAACACCCACACTCTTCCAAAACTCAATCAGGAGGAAATAGAAAGCTTGAACAGACCCATAACCAGCGAAGAAATTGAATCGGTTATCAAAAATCTCCCAACAAATAAGAGTCCAGGACCAGATGGCTTCCCAGGGGAGTTCTACCAGACGTTTAAAGCAGAGATAATACCTATCCTTCTCAAGCTATTCCAAGAAATAGAAAGGGAAGGAAAACTTCCAGACTCATTCTATGAAGCCAGTATTACTTTGATTCCTAAACCAGACAGAGACCCAGTAAAAAAAGAGAACTACAGGCCAATATCCCTGATGAATATGGATGCAAAAATTCTTAATAAGATACTAGCAAATCGAATTGAACAGCATATAAAAAGAATTATTCACCATGATCAAGTGGGATTCATTCCTGGGATGCAGGGCTGGTTCAACATTCGCAAATCGATCAACATGATACATCACATTAACAAAAAAAAAGAGAAGAACCATATGATCCTGTCAATCGATGCAGAAAAGGCCTTTGACAAAATCCAGCACCCTTTCTTAATAAAAACCCTTGAGAAAGTCGGGATAGAAGGAACATACTTAAAGATCATAAAGGCCATTTATGAAAAGCCCACAGCTAACATCATCCTCAACGGGGAAAAACTGAGAGCTTTTTCCCTGAGATCAGGAACAGGACAGGGATGCCCACTGTCACCGCTGTTGTTTAATATAGTGCTGGAAGTTCTAGCATCAGCAATCAGACAACAAAAGGAAATCAAAGGCATCAAAATTGGCAAAGACGAAGTCAAGCTTTCGCTTTTTGCAGATGACATGATATTATACATGGAAAATCCGATAGACTCCACCAAAAGTCTGCTAGAACTGATACATGAATTCAGCAAAGTTGCAGGATACAAAATCAATGTGCAGAAATCAGTTGCATTCTTATACACTAACAATGAAGCAACAGAAAGACAAATGAAGAAACTGATCCCATTCACAATTGCACCAAGAAGCATAAAATACCTAGGAATAAATCTAACCAAAGATGTAAAAGATCTGT